>NC_136798.1:9016081-9198581 GCF_951216825.1 Electrona antarctica | reverse complement strand
TGCTCCCTTGCTATGGGCAACACGGCACGGCTCTTACTTTTCTATGGCAAACATGCTGACAATTTCTTCCACAGTTAAAAGGATTTGTCCGAGCATGGCTTAATGTATAATGCATGCACGTTCCAAATTGTGTTTGGATTTGGTGACTGATGCAGTCTAGTCTTTTCTTAGAGGTTAAACTGACGATGAGATGGGGCACCTACAACTTTGATAACAATGTTTGTGATCAGTCAATGTTTGTCAAACAGTGTTTACTTCTTGTTTGTATCATATCTTCCCATAAATAGGCTTTCTCACATCAACCTGGAGACTCAAATCAATCTTCCAAAATGTTTCTATTGGTAACATTTTACTGTTATATAAAGGGTTACCTCCAATCTGGGGTGATACATTATCATTGCTGTGCCTTTCACTGTTTGACACTAGGGTTATATCACTCCAAATGTAGGTGGAAAGTCTGGTGATGCGAGGTTACTCCAAATGTAGGTGGAAAGTCTGGTGATGCGAGGTTACTCCAAGTGACAACATAAAGTATATTCTATCAGTTCGAACCCGGGCTCCCCCAGAGTTGGGTGTCGAAGTGTCCTTGAGCAAGACACTGAACCCCCAATTGCTCCTGATGTGCTGGTTGGTGCCTTGCATGGTTTCCGCCGCCATCGGTGTATGAATGGTTGAATGTAATGTTAGTTAATGCACAATCTATGAAAAGCGCCTTGGATAAAGGTGCTATATAAATGCACCATTTACCATTTATTGGTTGCTACAGACTGTCACTAGGAAAAAAGCGCCACAACAAGGACATTCACTACAGATGCAGCTGCTGCTAAAATGCAGCTTCTGATAAAATAGCTGATATAGAGCGGGACTGCATGCACAACTGGCCAGTGGCCAATCAAATATTGTATCTTAATGGATTCAAGCAGACATCGAGCCCTTGTTCTGCTTTTGGAAAAGGAGGAATTCGGAGGCTCTGCGTTTATGCTGTTACAAATTAAATTGTGGCAGCAGGGAGGAATGTGACTGGCAATTTTGGATCAAATACATGTTTAAAAACACTGAATATTGTAAAATATCTGGATGAGCATTGCGCTGTACATTTTCCAATGATGACATTACAAACAACATGGTCTCCAAAGCATCATGTGAACACTACAGTCTTTGCAAACACCATCACTATTGGCAATAAACAAATTAACCAAACTATCTAAAACGTCTGCCTTTTTATTAAAGGGGAGTAACCAGAGAATGATAATGCATGCAGATTTCTTGCCTTAACCAGGTCACTTGCAATATTCAGGTTTCTTGTGTGCATGACCACATACTGTCACAATAGGCAAATGATTGTCTACACCCTCCCCTGGCAGCAACAGGACCGCATTGCACATGGGAACCTGGCAATGGTACTATTCTGAGAAGATGAAAACGATTAAAAGTTCTTAAAAATGACAACAAAATGTATATTTATTCTTTGCGCTTGAGTCAGATGAACAGAGTTACAGTAAGCCTACAATATTGTGTGTTTGTTGCACAGATGTTTCAGGATGGTTTAGAGATAGTGTGATTTAGTGTGATTTAATTACCTCCAAATGGCTGTTCAAAATGCCAGGAAAACCCTGCATATTTATGTCTGTTTTGAAGATTGGACACTTTTTAATGCAATTATTATATTATATTATTATCATACAACTTGTTTCCAAGTATAGACAGAAGTTGATAAGACTTTTTCAAATATGGCTGCAAGAACTTGGATTTAGGGTTATTTCTAATAATCTTTAGATTGCCTTCGTGAGTCATTAATGTCTACATGAGCCCACGCTGGGCAAGACCTACGCTGTAGAGTGCATTGCTGGAATTTGGCGGAAGTAGAGGGATTTTGGCGGAAGTACCGCTCAAGGAAATTACGTTGACGCTTTAGGAATCTGTTTACATTCTCTGTGTATGATAGTGTTGTGATTGTATCTGGGGGCAATACATCTGATGGATGTTCCGACCCGACACTTACGGCTATGCAATCTCTGACTTAGGGCCTGACTCACACCTTTCCATCTAGCATACAACATTGATGCATGCTAGATGTAAAGAAAGGGTTTGTTTACATCTTGCCCCGATGCATTTCCAATGGAAGTCACATGGTTTGACACAACATTGGTGTTGTACGGCTTTCGGCTGTGTTTCGACTGCCCCCCACCCCCTCATACAACAAAAATCACACCCGTGTGAACTGAGTGGTGTAAGGTCTTATATAGATTGATCAGCTGTGGTCTGACGTAATGTCTGACGTAATGAAATCACACCTGTGTGAACTGGGTGACCATAGCAACCATGCTCATTTTTTGGTACGAACAGACAGACAGAGTGACAGACACGTAAACTAACAAAGCCAGTTGTAGGAGTGGTTAAAAATGTTGTGTCAAACCATGTGACTCCCATTGGAAATGAATTGCGAGCTTGCATCAGTCAATAAGTCTCATGCATCAGCCATACATCAATCTGTTGCGAAGGTGTGAGTCAGGCCTTAGGTTGTGACCAGGCTTTTCTCTTGGCAGATAAGTCAGGCTGGGACCAAGGCTAACATGAGCCTCATTGTGCCACTAATAGGCCGCTTGACCTTTTGGTCTCTAACACTTGAACTGTACCTGCCTGCCCTGACTCTGCCACTGCCTCCAAATAATGCAGGCACCAGAAAGGTATTTAGATATATAGAGTATGAAGTGAAAATACAGTAGCCTATAATCTGTCAAGCGGTGGACCATTATGAAATATCAATGAGAAGACTTTCAAAGAGCGTTTCATTCAGTCATATTGAGTTGTTTGTTCTGTGTTTGGGTTGTATTGTGTGCATGTCTTTTGAGGTGTCCTTCGTCGAACACAACTTGTCATGTTTGTACCTTGTGACCATTTCAAAAGCTTTGACAGTGATTACTGTAGATAAGAATCATCAAATATCTCACAATTTATCTGTCACGGAGGGATGAGAAGATATCCCATTTCTCCCTCTCTCTCTCTCTCTCTCTCTCTCTCTCTCTCTCTCTCTCTCTCTCTCTCTCTCTCTCTCTCTCTCTCTCTCTCTCTCTCTCTCTCTCCCTCTCTCCCTCTCTCTCTCTCTCTCTCTCTCTCTCTGTAGCTGTATGACTGCAGAAGATTTATTATGCTCAGTCTCTTGCTATGTGGGATTGAACTAATTATGTTGTGCCTAAATGTAAATATGATTTATCAGTGTATTATTTTGCAGTCAATGTGAAATAGGCCTTGTCTATGTAGAAAACACATGCACAAAAAAATATGCAACAAACAGTAATGGGAGGGCAATTGATGGAATGTGTTGTGAGCTTGTAGATCTTCTATTTTGATAAATGTTGACTTAATTCACTATCAAAAGCAAAGCCAGGCATGGATTCCCCCCTCATCCCCCCAGCATTTTGAACCCACAAGTTCAAAGTAATTAGCGTCGTGCTTGGTAGACGGCAGTGGCTCAGAGGTAGAATGTGACCGAATGGGAGTTCGAACCCCAAATTCCAATACCCAAAATCTCTGCTTGTTTTTGCTTTTCTGTGGGAACTTGTTTTGCTGTTTTATGCAGAAGCAGCAGTGGAAAAAAGTACTTGCATGTGTTACTTACTAATTAAAAGTATCAATACGGCAATGTAGAAATACTCTGTTAAGGCCTCCCTCAGACCTTTAAAACATTGATGCATGCTTGTTGTATGAATGTTGTAAGTGTCATGGCCGCCCCAATGCATTTCCAATGGAAGTCACATGGTGATACAACATTTTGGACTACAAGCTGTTGTATGGCTTTCGGCTGTGTTTCGACTGCTCCCCTCCCCCTCATACAACACAAATGTTGTGTCAAACCATGTGACTCCCATTGGAAATGCATTGGGGCAAGCTGTATCACACCCTTTGTATACAACAAGCATACAGCAATCTGTTGCGACCGTGTGAGTGAGGCCTTAAAGTTCAAATTCAAAATTTACTTGAGTACAGGTATAAAAGTATTGGTATCAATAGTTTGTATACAGGCTACAAAAGTAGAATGTATTCATAATTCGCAATGTCCCGTTTCACAAGTTTTCAAATGTATAAAAAATCTGATCAGATCTACAAGCTCACAATATGTCTCATCATGACACATTGTGAGCTTGTAGCTATTTACAAATGGTCAAAATGTATACAGAGCTGATGTAGGCTACTAAAGTTTTCAAATAGTTAAAGTACAATATTTGCTTCTGAGATGTAGTGAAGTAGAAGTAAAAGTACCTCAAAATTGTACAGTACAGTACTTAAGTAATTGTAGGCCTAGTTACTTTACACCACTGTGCAGAATTTACATGATGTTAGTAGGAGAGAGAGAGAGAGAGAGAGAGAGAGAGAGAGATTATTATCATCATCATCATCATTTTTATTTCTTGATGGTGTCAGACGATTAACGACAGTCTACTGGACGTCCTTTGTCTCCCTCTAGTGGATTTAAGCAATATCACAGCTTTTGCACAGTTTGTGCCCGTGTCGTGATCATTATGACTCATGGTGGAGGCGGAGTGAGTGTATCATGTTTAGACAGTGTGTTGGTTTGTAACATACTAATAACAATAGAATAATAATACTTAAAATATTAGTTCAAAATGAGTGTGGTCTGACTGTATACAATGCTGCTTTAAACGGCAGCATGATAAAATAAATAATGGCGGGTAGGTTGTGCGTGACCGACCCTAGGACCGACCACGTACTGATCAGCGTTGCCAACTTGCCATGTCCGCTTATTAAGCTACTTTGGGCTTGTTTTTCTGTAAAATTGATTGTAAATATTTGTAGTTGCGGCTTGCCTTGCGGTTTGTTGGGGGCTTGTTTCTAAAGTGTAGTCGCTTATTGGGGCTTGTTTCCTAATGTTTAAACCAGTGATTCTCAGAATTTCTCACACATTTCCATGTCAAGGACCCCCCCCCCCCACCTTATACAACATAAACATATTTGGTGCCAGGGACCCCCATACCAGATTTGTGTTGTTAAAGAAATTCAAAAAATATTTCCCAAGATGTTTTTTTTAATAGCAGATCTACAAGCTCACAACGCGTCACGGTTGTGAGCTTGTAGATCTGCTATATTTCAAATAGCCCTATAGTCTCTTTCTTTTGGGCTTGTTTTCATAGAACTTCATAGATTTCATGGAACCCAGATTCGGCACAAACAAGGGACTAAATTAATTTCGCTCCTATGCCACCAAAATGTGTCTGGCCCCCGTAAAACCTGAATCACCCACCCACCCTTTCCCCCCTCACTGTATATGTTTTGTTCCATTTTTACCTCCTCTATGGATGATGATTTCCTGTTTATGGCTGTAGTAGTGTATAATCATGTTGGTATAATGGTAATAATCAATACATCAATTAACCAACCGGTTGCTTGTTTCTCTCACACGATCTGGCAACACTTGTACTGACGCGTCACCGCCCGACGTTACGGCGTACGTGCCGTGACGATTTCAAAGATGGCGGTGCCCTTGTTACAATGGGTGCTGCTACTTGATACTTGCTAAGCAAACTCACCCCGAATGATTCTAAAATCACTCGCAACTGTGAATATTCGGTCGACTACGCAGAAGGCTACATGTTAAAGGTAAGAACACAATGCTCTGTAGACCAAAACGGGGAGTCGCCAGACCAGAGGGCGGACAGAATCAGATCCTAGATGGTTTTGTGTCGGCTTGGAAAGTTCCTAGCATTAACCTCCTTTGCCTCGAATGAGGCGAGATTAACTAGCTGAGGATAATGACACTAA
Source organism: Electrona antarctica (assembly GCF_951216825.1). Classification (NCBI taxonomy): domain Eukaryota; kingdom Metazoa; phylum Chordata; class Actinopteri; order Myctophiformes; family Myctophidae; genus Electrona; species Electrona antarctica. Next base: position 9,192,803 of record NC_136798.1, on the reverse strand, counting down.
GGATAGGAACAGTGACATCATCGCTATCAACAACCATTCAGTCCAAAACCACACCAGTTAGTTGCAAGTGCGACTCCTTCCTTATTTGGGACAGAACCGTTTTGGTCAACAACGGCCTTTGTCCCAAGGAAGGAGTTGCACTTGCAACTGGTGTGGTTTGGTGCTTTTAGCCTTTTAGTGTGTGTACTGTAGCATCATAACATGGGGACTGGGGAGCGAGGCGAGCCTTTCAACAATGTATTCAGCTGACGATTTATTGTATCGATGTAGTATGTATTTATTTGTTATTTTGTACATGTCTGACCCTATAGTCTCTCGCGTTCCCAGACTGTTGCCTCTGCGATTTTCAAACGCTTCCGTCCATAAGGACCATTGTCTCATTACGCGGGACTAGACCTATATTTGATTATCAAACCAGCTAATTAGGATGGTGCTGGTACTGTGCCTACAGATCTTCTTTATGCCTAATGTTATGCTCCGTCTTACGACGGTAAATGGCAGGTCAGATCTACAAGCTCACCGACGAGTTGTTGCGTGAACTCTGTATGGTTGTTTAAGCCGTGGTGTGACATCACTGAGGCATCCTTCGTGTGCGTGTACTGTGTATGTGCATGTGTGCGCGCGCGTATGTGTGTGTGCGTGTGCCATGTATGGTGGCTTGTGGGTAGCATCTTATCAAGTTATCAGACCGACGGTAACTTTGTCTTGTTGTGATGTGACTGTGAGCCTGCTGCAGTGCTGCTGCAACGCTGCGTTTGGTGGTATCAATACGTGGTGTTGATCACGATTGTTTTGGAACGGCCGTGCATTGATGTGAATGCTCTCATAATATCCTATCCTGTTGATGGCATGATAGAGTTAAGTATTATTGATGTATTAGGTTCACACGAAGCTAACTTGTACTAATCGTAGAAGATAGCTGTGAGCCTGTGACCGACCTATATAAACTATCAGGTAGTTTAACTTTCAGGACCTTATTGAAGCAACTGATGTCTCGTCAATCGTCAATCTCGTCAATCGTCAAAGGTAACAGTGTTGGTGTGCAACGGCCTTTTAGGCTATTTGTCTATTTGAACTAGATAGCAGGTGATGTGTAATCTTGCATTGTGTACACATAGGCATAGCCTTGGGTCACAACTTGGTCACCTGTCTTGACACATGACAGTCTTGTGTCAAGGCTAGTGTGTACACTGACTGTACTGGCCTCTTTAACACTTCAAATACTTGCTGTTGTTGGTAAATTATTTGAACACCTGACTGTTGTCTTGGCCAGTTGGACACAGGTTGTGTAATGTTCCCTCTCTGTGTGCTGATGGATGGCTACTAATTCGAGTTATTCTACCAGAACTGTACCTTTTATCTGTATTTTTGTTTCGTTACTCGTTACTGTGGTGCTGCTTATGGCAACTGAATTCCCCTCTGGTGTCCGGATCAGTAAAGGCCTGTAACAACAAGTACCGTCGCCCATAATCCATCTCACCCTCGTTTTTTTCCACCGACCTCATGACACGTCAACCGCTTGGTGCGGCGGTTCTTGTATTCTTTATTTTGTTTTACTGAGAATAAGGTTAGAAATAAGTTTAGGTTTTGGCCCCGTTTTACTGAGGTTAACGGTTAGGAATAAGGTTAGGTTTAACCGTTTAAGCATAATTTACTTAGGTTACTTAGGAATGGTATACTAGGAATACCAGGCTGAGCAGTTCCGCTGGCTGTACGCCCCGGGCGACTTGGTAATGGGGCAACTTCGTTGGTATTCCTGTCTGTGACTCTACAGCAGGAGAGTAGACGACACATCATCCGCTACTGGATCGAAAACATTGTTATTGTTAAAACTGACCTGACCATGTAGTCCACTTGCCAGAATGTGAACCCAGACATGTTGAGTACACCAAAGTTTTATGTTAGAATAGAAATGTTGAGTATGGGTCCCCAGCATGTAGAAACTGCCGGATGCTAACTTGCATATGTTGAGCAATTTTCATAATTGGCATAATGCGACCATACCATTAACAACCTATAGAAGGCAAACAATTCAAAATTTCATCATGCTTTAAGTAGCATGTCAAATGCACTCCTTGGGCTAAAAACGGCCATAGCCGTCACCACAAATGTGATGATGTCAGCACATTTGGGCTAACTGGCTATGGCTGTTTTTAGCCCAAGGAGTGTGCTTTTTTGGAAAGATTAATGCTTGGAATGGATTCAGCATCATGAAAACCCCCTAGTTTGACACGTCACATGCTACATAAAGCATGATGAAAATTTGATTTGTTTTGCTTTCTATAGTTTCCAGCAACGACTCGTCATAGATCTCTGATCTCCGCCCCCTAGCCGTGTTGTGGGGCAAACTGAACCAGAGCTGAACTGTGTGAATGATAATTCACACGCTTTGCGTTTGTAAAATTACTCATTTGCCAACTAAAGATTGAACGGAAAACTAATGGAAAGACAAGGCTTACGCTAAACATACGTACAGCTATTAGGAAGAGAGCTTTATCTCCGCAAAATCGGGGATATTATGAACACACTCACACACAGAATGGAAAGATGATTTTGACAGCTACTGCCCCACTTTCAAGGCTACAACAACTGATACCTTATTGAAGAAACAAACTATTATACATGTAAATAGCTTAGCGAATCATCTGCAGAAATCTTTCATGCCCCATGTTTATTTTACATCTGCTGGTGGGTGCTCAAATGTTGACAATGTAGGCTACAGTATTGTATTTGATTGCCCATTTGCCTAAACACATGGTAGGCTATGATTCAAGAACACTTACACTTATTAATCTCCACGTTTACTCTGTTCATTGCAAATAGCTGATCTGCAGCTCACCAGGGTATACTTTTACGTCTTTTGCAGAGCAGTGACGTTTTGGCTATTTTCTGGGTGTTCATTTAAACGAATGAATACATTAATCAAGAACACTATCAAGATACAATACAATGTTGATCGGGTGGTTTTTAAAGTTAAATCTGTTCATTGAAAATAGCTGATCTGCAAGCTCACTACTGTAGAATAGATGGATTACAATTATACTAATAGTGATATATAAATATATAAATAAAATCATGACATGACCAGCTAGACACCCAATTAAAATAGAAACCTCATTGATTATATAAATGCGTATGTGGCTTAATTAAATGACCAGTGCTTGGCTGTTATGCATCCATGGTTCTGTGCGCCGTCAGTGCACATTTGCTTGATACTTGATTGTTTGATAGAAAGTCCAGACAATAAAATCTTTCCTTCTAAAGTGTTATGGAAATAATATAGGCTGGTGGGATGGAGACGACGAGAGAGAGATGTACTGAGAGAGAAAGTTGGAGTGATGCAGGCTAAGCCTGCTAGACTAGTAGATGTTGTTTGTGTTTGCTTGTTGCTGTTCTTCTGAATAAACTTCTAAGATATACATTCACCCGGATGGACATATATTATTTCCATAACAATTTGGCACCCCAGATGGGACTGGATTACTCTGCTGAAGCGGATAACTCCATTCAAATGAACCTCAGGACTAACAAATCTTTCTGACGATTTTTGGAGGAACAGTTCGAGAAGATGGAAGACACATCAAGCAAAAGGGAAACTAACCATACTACGGCGACACAACCACAAGGACTGAAATAAAGGTGAAGTAGATGTTTTTGCAACCATACTTAGGAGGACAATGGGAGGCAAGTTGAGTTATAAGAGAGAGGGACAGTTTGGAGAGGAACAAAGGACAAGGAAACAGATTGAAGCCACGGTACTTTCTCTACAGGAAAAGCTGAGTAGAACCCTGGGGAAGCTTGTCACAGCCCTACAAAAGTTAGACAACCACACAATTGCGAGGGCCGTTAGTTGTGATGGCTCCAGACTGGAAGATGGAGATGTACACACTGCCAACCCTTGTGCACATGATAAACTTATGAGCTGGAGGGAAATAGAGCTAGAAGAGTTTTCTCATCAAACCAACCCCCCACACAAGATCAATACACACAGCCAAGCTGGGCCACATCAGACATTTTCACTAATGTCGTATCCTGCAAATCCACACCCACAACCTCCTGCTGAAGCTGCAGAGGAGATCTGTGATGCTTACTCTGAAACAGTCCAGGTCCGACACAACTGGACCCAAGAAGTAAGGGAAATTGTGAAGGATCTCCCATGTCCGACCGAAAATGTGGAACGCTGGTGTACATCCGTGTTGGATTTAATATTAATGTATCAGCCATCCGCAACAGAGTTGGAAACAGTGTTTCGCAAAGTTTTCAAACTGAAATGGCCACACCTGAAAGGCGATTGACCAAGGAAGGAAATTGTCACAGGACAGTTACAAAATGCACATGGCCTCTTTTCGAGGATAAGGGAGGCCTACCCAGTCCGTACAGATTGGAATAAAATCCATTCCATTAAGCAGAAACATAATGAAAGCTGTGACATCTACAGAACGAGGATGGAGCAGTGTTTCAACAGACATGCTGGCCTGACCCATGATAATGCAGCATACAACCACCTATTAAAGAATGTTTTGGTACATGGATTGTTGCCATCCATTCATGACGGAGTCATGACATCATGCATAGGCTGGGAGAGTATGGAGTTGGACCTGGTCTGGTCACATGCGGAACATGCAGAAAGGTTTGCAATCACACAGGAAGACACTCGGAAGAAGAAGCTGGAAACGGCACAACTGATGTATTATGAGGGGCACGCTATGACAACACCACAGATGCTCTACAAGGAGCTGATTCCACAAAAGCAGGTTCCAGCACGACAGACGCATTTCCAGCAACAACAGTGCAGGAATCACGGAAGGCAAGATGGATGGCGATTTCATCAAAGGCAGAAGCAAGACCGAGAGAGAAGACGGTGGAAACTTTGCTACAACTGTGGTAGTGGGGATCATATCCGTCACAACTGCCATGGGAGGTAAATGCCAACAGCTTTGTTGTTTTCCATTCTAATGCAACAACAATACCAGACCAGTACATTTGAACTAGCGCCCTCACTTCTAGCAAGTTTGATGACAAGTGACTTTATTCAAAATGTCCAGAAATGGTAGCCCTGCTGCATTTGTTTAGTAAGGGTCAGGGGACAATGAGATCCTGCTGATTCAACCTCCCGTTTTTCCAACCAGTAACGTACTTCTGTCACTAAAGTTATTTAGCTGGACTCTGAGACGAAACATTTATTTTTTGCCAATGTGCAAGAACACTTTGACTCAACCTCAGAAAGGATGTGTGTGCCACGGGCCCACGGATTCAAGCCTTTATTAAGCAATATCAAAATCTTTCTTGTGAAGCTAAAACATTCAAAATATTTGTGTAGGCATATAATTTATCAAGCAGCATTTTTTTCCCCCTACAAAACAAAAGCAAAAACTGGCACCTTGAGGGGGGTCTCACCTGTGGCTATGTGGTCTTTTGACCAGGCTGTATTTCAAAGGACTGGGCTTAAACCTGTAGTGTAGGGTAAGCTATAGAGATTCAAATCAGACCATTGTCACTCCACCAAAACCGTTTGCGGTTGGGATCCATGTGACACCCATTTTATGTCATAGTAGGGTGAAGGAATTATTACTACAAAGTGAAACAACCCAGTTACATTGTCCCAGTCCCAGTTTTCAAATGTAGGTACTAGTTAATAGTAAGCAATGTAAAAATACTAAGATTTTATCCTGCTGGATCAGTGTTTTTCAAACTTACCAGTGAGCAAGTTAAAATCTCAATATATGATCTGCTATTTTTGCTATGTTGGAAATATACTCTCACTCACAGACACTTGTATGTAAGTGAGAGTGGGGGAACAGAGAATAAAATTAAATTGAAATTGTAAGGTAGATAATAAATAATTTGTGTTTCACATGAGTGGATTTTCTGGACCATGTTGAATGAACAAACTGCAGATGTTCATTTATCATGTCCAGAACCTTTTCTTGTGCACATACTGTAGGTTTTTGACGTTTTGTTAGAACCTTTTCTTGTGCACATATACTGTAGGCTTTTGACGTTTTGAAGGGAATTGATTTTATTTAGCATTTTTGAATATTTAATAGAGTAGCCTATTGGATGATTGTTATGTTAAGTGATACTGACTTGACTTTTTAAGGCATTTAAGTTTGAGTGGTGTTGATTTGATCGTTTTGGTTGACGTATTTTTTATATTATATGAACTTATGAATTGATTTATGTCTCTATTCTTTATGTCAAAGGATCCATGTTTTATGAATATACAGTATATGGCCATTGTATAGTTAGAAATGAGAATATATGATGAGGTAACTTGGAGTCGCAGTACAAGGACAATGTGTTTAATGTTTAATAGACATGGGAAATGGCTGCTTTTAAAAATTATTACCTATAGAGGTGTGAGGAATTGTGGACTTTTGCAGCCTGGCTTGGTTAAATTATTAGACATCTAATAGAGGTGTATGGAATTGTGGACTTTCAAGCCGTTTCAGTGTCTGTTATTTTTGTGATTAGTTATACGTATATGGGATATTCCAATACAAAAATAAACCTGCGGGGATGCCTATCATATATGTTACATGTTCTACTTGTTCAGACGCTAATGTTGTATGTATTCACATGGGTGATAAAATGTAAGGGTACATTTAATAGAGTAATTATGTTTTTCAGGGGAATCTTTCCATAACTGTATTGTGAGATTAAGAATGAATGAATTAATGTTGCATTTATTTATCTTTGTGCTTCTTATCGCAAATTGTTGGACTGTTGTATTATTATTATGACATGCATTGATTTCAGGGTTTTTGACAGTCAAATATGTGGCCAGTATTTGATATTTTCCCTTTAGAAAATGAATGTTAATTTATTTTTTATTTTGTCCATATTCAATTATGTATTCTTGTGAACTCTGTATCATTTTTTCATACTGTGGAAAGACACTGTATATGTTTAAATTTAGATTTTAGGCATGCATTTGTTTGTATGTAATCTTAATGCCTGTATATGTAACTCGTTTTATTTCATATTTCTGTAATTTCGACAAATTGTCAAAATATATTTCTATATCGACAAGATTGTCGAAATGGGGGAATGTTGTGGGAAATATGAAGACTATCTATATAGTATATTGTTCCATGCTAGTCTGTCTGGTCGTGTCTGTGAGCAACAACACCTTGGCCTAAAAGCCTGTCTTAATCCAATCAACCCTTTGATCAAGCTATATGTAAAAGACCATGTCACACCTATTGTTTGTTATGAGACCCTGCTGGGCCTGAATAGGACCTACGGAGAAGCGGAGGTAGGCTGGTGGGATGGAGACGACGAGAGAGAGATGTACTGAGAGAGAAAGTTGGAGTGATGCAGGCTAAGCCTGCTAGACTAGTAGATGTTGTTTGCTTGTTGCTGTTCTTCTGAATAAACTTCTAAGATATACATTCACCCGGATGGACATATATTATTTCCATAACAAAAGTCCTTCTGTTATGGCACAAGTATGAACCGAGCAATTCTGCACCATTAAAGTAGTGTAATAGCAAGTCACTGTTTAGGCTTCAAGCTCATCATGTCACTCTATCAAAGTGATTGATCTGTGTCTCTAGGGTCCTGCTTGCCCCACAACAAGGATGCAGGCTGGAAGCGACAAATGTTTACGCCCCTTTTGGGATATTTTGCTGGGCCCTATAGGTTGGTAATGGTATGGTTACATTATGCCAATTATGAAAATTGCTCAACATATGCAAGTTAGCATCCAGCAGTTTCTACATGCTGGGGACCCAACATTTCTAACATAAAACCTTGGTGTACTCAACATGTCTGGGTTCACAATGGGGCTCTATGGGCTGGCAAGTAGACTAATGTGATAAAGAGCTGCTATATTCTTCAGTCTTCTTTTCTGCGCTAGATATGTAACTAACACATATCTTATCCTACAGTGTGCATGTATGAGAGTACGCTCTGTGGCCTCAATCTGTTGAGGCCACTGAGCAGCACTAGTGTCAACATTATAACAATAAAACTTAAGTTTGTCGAAAGAATGACGATCCCTGGAGACATCACACCCATACCGGTCTGGGTAGAGTCACAGAGTTCAGGGCAAGATGAAGAAGGAATCATGTTGCTTTACTCTTGATTGATTGGGAGGACGAAGTAAGCTCCATTGCCACGGAGATGCACAAGATTACATCCATATTTTGTGGCGACAATGTCGGCAAGCTGCAGGCAGTATGAACGCTCAAAACTCAGGATGCCGTGAGACACAGCGTGGTGGCATGGTGCGGCGTACCATGCCAATCAGCACTTGTTGCTTAAAGCATAAACTGGCCTTAATACTCCTGTCCTCTGAGGTGTTCGCTCTGCAATGCTTTGTAAACACTTCCAACCTGTCATGATCATCCCATCCCTATTCTGGGCATGTCATTATAGTCGAAATATAGTTGCTTTCAACATTTTCAAAAATAGCAGATCTATAAAGTTAGCTTGTGAGATTGTAGATTGGCATATTTATACTATTCATCATAGCAAACAATTTAGATTTAGATTTGTCATCTAATTTTTCTTTCTTCATCTGTTAGTCTAGTGCAGCCGGCCCGTCCGTCGTTGCCTCTCCACAACCAATGAAGGACTACAAGGAGAACTCGTCTCTATCTGGCCAGACATTTCTAGAGCACATCAAGCCATGCTGGTACTGGGACAAGAAGGACCTGGCCCACACCCCGTCCCAGTCCGAGGGCTTGGACCCGGGCACAGAGGCTCGTTACCGGAGAGAGGGGGCCCGTTTCATTTTTGACGTGGGGACCCGACTTGGCCTGTAAGTTATCCATAACCACATTCCACCCGCTGTCCCTATTTTGGGCATGTCAAATATAGTGAATAAAGTAGCAGATCACAATGTGCTGCAATGGGACACATTTGTGACAAATTGTGAGAAATGCCATTTCCACTAAATCCATTATTAATATTATTTTTGAAGTGGTTGATTCAGATATTTACCAATACATGCTAGAAATGCTAGTTAATGTAGTTGATAATGGGTAAGAAGGTCAGAGGTGCTGACCTAAAGTGCTGTTTTTGTAAAATTCCTGACTTTATTTCCAGACACTATGATACACTGGCCACTGGAATCATCTACTTTCATCGCTTCTACATGTTCCATTCCTTCAAGCAATTCCCCAGATATGTGAGTTATGTTGACTTTTATGACTATTGCTTTATTTTATTCATTGCCATTGAGTAGTCCTATGTGCTGTGTATTTCACATGTATGATCAACCATATGACTTGTACCACCAACAGGTGACAGGTGCGTGCTGCCTCTTCCTGGCAGGGAAAGTGGAGGAGACCCCAAAGAAATGTAAAGACATCATCAAAACGGCTCGGAGCTTACTGAACGACGTACAGTTTGCTCAGTTTGGAGACGACCCAAAGGTCTAGTGTCTCTTTTATCAGTCTGTTTCTACAAACCTGAGATGACTTTTGAACACATTTCATTCTATGTAATGAACCCACATGCTCCTTTTTATGACCCCAAATTGTTCCAGGGCATATACACTGACACCACGGCGCGTAAACAGCACCTCAAACTGTGACTCCGCCCACCACCGGGGGAAGTTGTGATTTGCGCTCGTTCACTGCAATGCAATTTGCGGCATTTTCAAAACAATATTGAGCAGAGTAGCGATTATCAAACGTATTTGCAATGCCATACGTTGAAAGATCTGTTGCCCTTTGACAAGGCACGCTACCTCCGCAAGTTAGATAGCATCGGCATAGATGTTTGTCCGTATGTGATTAAGGATTGGACCAAGTTGCATTGGCAGCCATAGAAAATTCTTACCCCAGGCTAAAACCGGATGCAACGTTTTTGGGCGTTCCTGTCTAGCGTGGTGTCAGTGTATAGAACAGTGTAAGTATAGCCTTGTGTTAGCTAGAATATAATAGCCAGACATTTGTAGGACATGCACTTACCGACTGCATGACTTTTCAGGAATGTCCAGGGTCCACACAAAATATAAATATTAGATGAGTTTATGAATGATTACTTTTTGCAATAAGGAACAGAATAAGAATAGCTTGTGGGGTGAAGCTATTTATGATTAAGCCCCAAATAGATCTTTGGGTGTTTGCTGGAAGAATGGTTATAGTTTAGAAACCTTCCTTCGGTTTTCACATAGACATATATAAAGGCTAGATGGTGCAAGGCGGTGTCTCCGGCGTCATTCACCGGCGGCCATCTTGCTACAGTCCTACAGTACAGTACGTTCTGTCGTAGCTGGTGATCAGCTCAAACAAAAATACAATTTACAGTTTGGTTTATTAAAAACGTTATCAACGTGGCTATGATTTAGGGTACTTATCTGCTTAATGTTGTTTCTTATATGAATGTTATAAAAAAGCATATAAGTATGCTGACATCTCTGACGTTTATAACAAACCAAACCGTTTGAAAATCGGTTGAAAACATAGCAAGTTGTAGTTATTTAAAAAGTACATGCCCAATAGATACAAGCCAACAATGCTACTATTTATCGTACACCAATATAGGTGCATGAGTTGCCTGTGTTCCGGTGTCAGCAGGAAGAGGTGATGGTGTTGGAACGGATCCTGCTACAGACCATCAAGTTTGACCTGCAGGTGGAGCACCCGTACATGTTTTTGCTGCGCTATGTCAAGCAGCTCAAAGGTACCAGGCTCCAAGCCATGTCTCTGTGTGGACTTTATTAATGTAAATGGGAGTTGGTACAATTATTATTATTATTTTTTGGTAATCTTTGCTATTACTGTTCAAGGTGACAAGAATAAAGTACAGAAAGTACTGCAGATGGCCTGGACCTTTGTCAATGACAGGTGAGCTACAGGCGTGGGACCCTTTTCTGTCACCCACTTCTCACTCACTCACTCACTCACTCACACACTCACACACTCACACACTCAGTCACTCAGTCACTCAGTCACTCATGCACCCACGCACTCGCTCTCTCTCCACTTTAGTCTCTATCTCGACAAAATTGACTACTTGAATGTCCTCTTGATTATGTTATGTATACATTGTATGATATTTACTTTTGTTTAATATTTTGGTGTCTACGTGTTGGCACAGGAAATATATTGTACTCTAAATTGTGTCTGAATAATCCCATAAGGGATGGGCTGCAAGAGGCAGTCAGACACGTAAATAAAATCATTAATTCACACACACACACACACACACACACACACACACACACACACACACACACACACACACACACACAACCCAAGCCTTGCATCCGCTACACTTTTTTTTTTGTATATATTTTTGGGCCTTTTTGCCTTTATTGATAGATTTATAGTATGTAGACAGGAAACCGGGGGAGAGAGATGGAGGTTGCATGTGCATCTCACAGCACATTTCTAATGGACAAAGGGGCCAGACATGTGTGCAACTATGAATACATTACAACCTCATTGCAATAGTTTTGCATTGCTTCACAGCTCAACTAATAAGAATGTGAATTTTTGGACGATACTGCAATTAATGGTATGAAAGATGCTATGCAACAATACTATGTTGCCTAATACTTTGTTTAACCCATTTAGGCCTGACCTTGAAATTTAAAAAAAATCTTCTAAATCCTCCAGTTTTCTGAAATAAATATTTTCACGATTTTTCAAAAATAGCAGACCTACAAGCTCATTTTTCAATAGCTAAATTATAACATAAGGTTTAAAACACCAAAAGGGGTTCCCGCCCAACTATATACAGTACACCCTACTATATGTAGAAGAAAAAGAAAATGTCAGTCTATTATATCTATATGTATACCATCATGATCCAAAATATGTCCAAGGCTTGACCCCTCGCAACATAAATAAATAGATGAATAGATAAATGAAGCAGATGTTAATTTGATGTCACCTGTCCTCCCTGGCAGCCTGTGCACCATGCTGTCCCTGCAGTGGGAGCCAGAGATCATAGCCGTGGCCGTCATGTACCTGGCCGGACGCCTCTGCAAGTTCGACATCCAGGAGTGGACCGCCAAGCAGTCGTCCCGCCGCTGGTGGGAACAGTTTGTCCAGGACGTCCCAGTGGAGCTCCTGGAAGGTATTCTTTGGACATTTTGACGTGTGGACACTTTTCATGCTGTGAAGTTTACACAGCATGAAAAGTGTCCGTTTACAGTGTAAACGAATAACACTGCTGTTCTGAACGGTCCAACCATTTTTTTTAAAAACGTCCTGTTTGTAAGCATTGCTACCTCGTCTTATGTATACAGAACATCAGCGTTATGATCAAAACCATGGAGAGCGCCGTAGATTTAGAGTTATGAGCAACTTTTGTCGGACAGTAAACAAGGAATTGAACGGCAGTGCGCATGTGCGAAACCGGTCTAGGATCGCTGAAGAAGGAAAGGCCAAAAAAAGATTTATATAATATGGTTTGATATCATTAAAAAGGACCTAAAGACCCCAATAGAGCGTCGCAGTCCCGCCCCCTACCCTGGACCAGGAAATGAAACCCAATGCATTATTCTCATAGACATTTCTTAAAGTATTTATTTAAAGACGGTTACGCCGCGGACAAAGCCAACTCGAGTCGTGACAACTCATGACAACACAAACAATATTTTGGACCAAACAAATAATTACAAAGAAGAAAAACAACAAAAAGTGTTGTAACCTGCCGTTTTTTTCTTCTTTCTAATTATTTGTTTGGTCCAAAATATTGTTTGTGTCGTCATGAGTTGTCACGACTCGAGTTGGCTTTGTCCGCGGCGTAACCGTCTTTAAATAAATACTTTAAGAAATGTCTATGGGAAAAATGCATTGGGTTTCATTTCCTGGTCCAGGGTAGGAGGCGGGACTGCAACGCTCTATACAGTACACGTCCAAGGCACCCCGTGGTTTTGATTCAAAAGATGTGTATACACGTCATTAGCATAATTAGTGTTAATTTCAAGGTATTTGGTATGTACATTGTACAAATACCTGGTATGTATGATTATGTCACGGGCCAACATAACTCTGATAGTGTACACATGTCCATTTGTACACACTCAGAGTTACAGATCTGTAAAGGTCCATTTGGTTTATTTATTTATCTGGAGACCAACTGGATCCCCCACTCGAACCACAGGGTGTCTCCAGACCACACTTTGAGAACCACCAACATAAACTCATCAATGAAAAAAAACATTGGTTGTATAACAAGCTAACACTACAGAGGAAAAATATAAGAATGTAAGATTTATTTATTTATTTATTTAGAAGACATTCCTGCAAACGGACTCAGAGGAGTCTTTGGGCGGCCCAGCAAAACGAGGAACAGTTTCAACATTTAATCCGTTTAATATTTTGGCTATTCGTAAAATAACTGATCTAGAAACTCTGTGTGGGCATTGTGAGCCTGTACATACGCTGCTTTTCAAAAAGGTTCTGTTATGGGGGTCCCCGACGTAAAATATTTTCAAATGGCGGAATACATCATCAGGAAAATGTTTGAGAACACTGTGGTAAACGGCTTACAGAATGTCGACAGGGTTTTCACATGGGTTTCCCCCATATTAGTCTTATTATTTTAGTAATGTGTGTGTTTGTGTGTCACAACTCAAAACCTCGCGCCTCACTCAGTCCAGAAAATGCTGCTGTTCTGCTGTGACACTGACATGATCGTCTAAATGTGAACACCTGCTGTGCCATGTGTTCAATTCATCTGATTTGAGAAGGTCGTTTTCCTAAGTGGCCGTTTCACCGTGATGTCACTGAACATTGAGCTCCATTATGTTTAGTTTATTGCTCTTTTAACCCATTTTGACCTGAGATCAGATTCTAAAAATGTCTTCTACGTCCTGACAGTTTTCTGAAAAAGCTATGTTTCTATGTCAGTGGTTCTTCGATCTTTCAAAAATAGCAGACCTACAAGCTCGTAGCGCGCCACTCGGTGGCGCGCTATGAGCTTGTAGATCTGCTATTTTTCAATAGCTAAAGCATAACATAATGCTAACACCAAAAGGGGTTCCCGCCCAAAATGGGTTAACAAGCAGACGTGTTCCAGTCAGATGTGTATTTCAAGGCCCTGCTACAACCCATTTTTTTGAATTAATGAAAGGGTAGGAAAAGTCATTAAAAACAAAAGAATGGAATGTAAAAGCAAAGACTGGTGATGGAAAATAAATGTCAAAATGTGATACCAATTTGTCCAATGTGGGTCCTGATGGAAAACGACCCATTTTCTTCTTTGATTTGTAGACACAGCCAGTCTGATTTAAGGTGACCTTTCTTGTCTGTGTGTGTGTCCGTGTGTGTCCAGATATCTGCCATCAGATTCTGGATCTGTACTCCCAGGGCAATAAACCCATCCCACAGCAGATCCAGGAGAAGGAGAGGGAGAGGGCCTCCTCAACACCCCAGCCGCCAGCTCCTCCTGCCCCCCCGGCCCCACTAAGCCTGCCCCAGGCCTCCAACCCACCTCCCCCTCCACCAAAGAAGACCTCGCCCCTGGGCAGCAGCCCCCTGCGCTCGCTCAAACGCTCACATGTGAGTATGCACACATCGCCTCACATCAGAGCGCCCAGCGATTTGCAGCAACGGAGCACATTTCAAGATGCACCAGGTGCCATCTTGGATGTAGCTGAAGTAGCTAGATGTAGCCAAAACACCCCCGAGGGGGTCGACAACAACGGGAGGTATGATTAATTCTAACGCGACTAGCGACGGGACCGCGATGGGCTGTCATAAACATAATCTTTGATTAGAATTGGACGGATTAATTTAAATCAAGAGTTATTCACGTTTTAAGATTTTTGGTCTCATCCACTAAAATGTGGGGGGGACATTTTGGATGACGTCCCAACCGGAAATGACATCGAATGTTGCCCAACAGGCGCTCCGTTATGATTTCAATAAAGTTCAGTCCCTTTATTAATCTCCGTCCTGAGTGTCGAGCGTTACTATTTGATAGGATGGAGACCTCTGTTTATGCCGCTCAGGGTGTTAATAGTAACTCCATGTTGTAATAAGGAACATTCACATTATGATGATAAATAGCTGCACATATTCGGAAACTTTACATGAGGCATCACTAAACCATCCCGGTTGTGCAAATTCACGACCGGGAGACATCACATTATTAGGGATGCACCGAAAGGGAAATTATTGGCCGAAACCGAATACCGAATATAGGAAACATTTGGCCGAAAACCGAACACCGAATATGATTAATATTATATATCTTTTTTCCTACCATTGCTGTCATGGCCGTACCTTAAAGCTACCTGATTTATGGAAAAAGACATGATTATGGCAAAACTTTACTTAAATAATAATCACTATTATGGGTCCATAATACATTTATTGCACTTTTGAATGCATTAATTGCATACATTATTCTGTGATATATTTTCGGGCCGAAACCGAATAGGCCGAAAATGCATTTTCGGCCATTTTCTGCCGAATATTTTCTGTGGCCGAATATTCGGTGCATCCCTACACATTATCATGTCTTTCAAGCGACCGGGATGTTTTACCAGGCTAACATTTTATGACAAATCAATTGTTTCACCACTACACTGCATATGACATGGGATTTAATTTCTCTAATTGATTGACTTAATTGATTTGTCTTCTCTTTTCAGGTGTCCCCGAAAGAAGAACCTAAGCCTCCAGGTAAGACGTTGGATATAACTGCAGGCAGCTTATGCTGCATTCTGTTGCTTCAAAGTTTGATGTCTCAGTTTAGTCTCAACGTCTCAAGTTTGTGCACTGTTAGCAAAATGCTGCCAAGAACAATTCATTTAGAAACGTAACAATGCCAATTTTGGAAGAGGCGACATGAGTGTTCCTGGAAGCAGTGACCGAAACACATTTCTTGCCAAGAAAGTTTGCTGTGACGGGACTTGTTTTATTTGGTTCCTCTGCTCCAGTAAATTATGACATTATAAACATAAAAAATCCAAGTCTACCGCTCTGTTCCGCAACTGTATACGCCGTCACACAAGGCTGTCGCTGACTCGCTGGCCAAAGGGAACGGATTTACAAGCTGCTCCGTTCTTTTTGGCAAGCGACGGCGTCGTCCCACGGAGTATACATTTGGCTTAACCCATTTAGGCCTGATGTCGAAATTTAAAAAATGTCTTCTAAATGATAATTTTCTGAAAAACCTTATGTTTCTGTATCGGTGGTGCTCAATATTTCATGTCAAGGACCCCAAAGATATGTAATTGGCCATCGACCCCCATCTGGAAATATGTTGTTCCAGGAACCTCTCAGAAGCAAAGATTTGAGTTAAAACGTTCGCTGTGAAAGAATATATATTGAAAGATTTGCGCCACATTTTCACGATTTTTCAAAAATAGCAGACCTACAAGTTCTTACTATCTATAAGCTATGAGCTTATAGATCTGCTATTTTTTGCTAGTATAACATAATGCTTGAAACACCAAAAGGGGTTCCCGCCCAAAATGGGTTAAAGCTTTCTCGTCTCACTGAATGGTCTCATTTGACAGAACAAGTTGGCTCGAAGATCCCTCGCCTGGAGAGTCCCATGCCCCCATTGCCTACATCCCAGCCTCCCCCTGGTGAGTTTATCTTCAGTTGTCTGCTTTGATGCCTTCTGGACGGGAGGTTGAAAATCGAACGTGACTGCTTAGATATAAACTTTTTGACTCTTGGTATGTCAGATAAACTTTTGGACTTTTGTTATGTCGGATAAACGTCTGCACCCCAACGACATGCCCAAAGCGGGGACACCAGTGTTAAAACCATTTAGACCTGATGACGATTTAAAAACAATTACAGTCATACATGTCAGTGGTGCTCAACCTTTTTCATGTCAAGGACCCCCAGAATTAGCTGTATTTGGCACATCTGAAAATATGTTTACCCAGAAGCAAAGATTTTTTTTCTATTTTTTTTTAAATGTTTTTTTTTTGTGGCTTTCGCCTTTATTTTATATTTTTCATGGAGGAACAGACAGTAGGCTGACAGGAAATGGGGAGAGAGATGGGGGGAAGACATGCAGTAAAGGCCGTCGGGATCGGGAGTCGAACCCGCGGCACACTGCCAGACTGGATTACCAGCCAAGGTGCCTGGACCGCTGAGCCACGGCCCAGGCCCAGAAGCAAAGATTTGACAAAAAAATGTTTGCTCCGAAAGAATATATATTCAAAGATTTGCGACACAGATTTTTCAAAAAAAGCAGATATACAAGCTCGTAGTGCGGTGCCGCGCTATGAGCTTGTAGATCTGCTATTTTTCAATAGCTAAAATATAACATGATGCTTAAAACACCAAAAGGGGTTCCCGCAAACGGCTGTCTTGGACGGGTCCCTTGTCTGGAACTAAAGATGAGGGAGAGCAGGTCGGCCACCCTGGGTTTTCAGCCCTCTCAGACTGTTGCGTAACCAGCGATAAGTCTCTGGACGTTGGACTTTCTGACACGTGCACAGTACACTCCTTCTCTAATGACATGGAACTCCACCCCAGTCAAAGTATAGATACGGCTGGACAAATATTACTTGTGACAAACTTGTACTTAGAGATAAAGTAATGGGTTACTAAATACATTTTCTTTTTAATATCAATGCATTGCTGTATTCAAGATTTTTCAGAAATCTTCAAAAAAGAAATACTATTCTATACGATCTACATGCTATAATTGAAATAGGATTTAATAGGAAAATACTTTTTCCCTTCCTAGAATTGTAGTGGAGTCAAAAGTACAATATTTGTCATAAGTATCCAGAAATGCAAATACTCAAGTAAAGTACTATTCAAGTAAGTATTCCACTGCTAATGACTCTCAGACAATCTCATTAGCGTTTTCATTTGAGCCTGATGATGAGACCTCCTGCGTGGCCACTAGGAGGCAGTCTCACTCCAATGTCAAGGCAGACAGCGTGTCTGCATGAATTGGTGTTGTTGTCATACTGTCAGTTGTTCATAACACTACTGCTATACCGTGGTTGTGTCAGTTGTTCATAACACTACTGACATACCGTGGTGGTGTTGTCATACTGTCAGTTGTTCATAACACTACTGCCATACCGTGGTTGTGTCAGTTGTTCATAACACTACTGACATACCGTGGTTGTAAGGTATACTGTCAGTTGTTCATAACACTACTGCCATACCGTGGTTGTAAGGTATACTGTCAGTTGTTCATAACACTACTGCCATACCGTGGTTGTAAGGTATACTGTCAGTTGTTCATAACACTACTGCCATACCGTGGTTGTAAGGTATACTGTCAGTTGTTCATAACACTACTGCCATACCGTGGTTGTGTCAGTTGTTCATAACACTACTGACATACCGTGGTTGTAAGGTATACTGTCAGTTGTTCATAACACTACTGCCATACCGTGGTTGTAAGGTATACTGTCAGTTGTTCATAACACTACTGCCATACCGTGGTTGTAAGGTATACTGTCAGTTGTTCATAACACTACTGCCATACCGTGGTTGTTCATAACACTACTGCCATACCGTGGTTCATAACACTACTGCCATACCGTGGTTCATAACACTACTGCCATACCGTGGTTGTGTAAGGCATACTGCAGTATTGAGTTCATAACCGCCATTATTTTCTAATTAAAAACAAAAAAACATCCCACGATTTTGTCAACCTGGGGAGAACTGCCCTACTAAAAGAAGAGTACACTTGGAAATTACGTTGTCTAAACAAATCCAACCTGGTCCGAACTAGTGTTAAAAGGATTTATAAAAAATTATATTTTTGTCGAGAACAAACTATATTCAACTGCTATTCAATAACTAAAGAACAGAGTGTCGCGGTGACACACCCAGGACCCAAATTTCCAAAAAGACATACAGCCCTATTTCAGAAACGGTGAAAAATGCTGATCTACACGCTTGCAATGTATTGCGTTTATGAGCCTGCAGATCTATTAAAAGGTTTTTAAATTAATGGATTTCCGTGTAAATTTTTTACATTATTTTATTTACTCACTAACCGAACCTGAATCTTGACCTATTGTTTGGGGATCACTGCTCTAACACAAGTGCTCTCTCTCTGTCTCTTCCCCTCACTCATCAGAACGCAAAGCTCCCCAGCCGGCTCCGCCTGCAGAGGCCGACCTGGGAGTGGAATCAGCCCCGCCTCCCCCACACGCCCCTCCCCCTCACCAGCCCCCTCCCCTCCCCCACCGGCCTCCACCGCCCCCGCCCTCCAGCTACGTCCTGCCCACCATGTCCACCACCAGCTCCTACATGTCCGGCGAGGGCTTCCAGAGCCTCCAGTCGCTGATGAAGACGGAGGGCCCGTCGTACGCCCCCATGCCACCCAGCTACGCGCCCCCGATGCCGGCCTACCACCACCACGCTTACCCGCCGCCCGCTGCGCCGCCCCCGGGCCCCCCGCCCCCTCCTTCTTCTTACCCTCCGCACAGCATGGCCCAGCATGGCTACCCGCCACCAGGCTACAACCACAGCTACCCTGAGTACCCTCCTCCCGGCCACGGGCCCCCTCCAGGAATTGGTCTCCCTGCTGGGTATGACTATCCCCCTCCGCCCCCCGTGCCCCCAGGACAGTCGCAGCCCCTGCCTCCTCCCCCCGGCATGCAAATGAACCGCAGTGGCTGGATGAGATGAAAATGTCGATCGAAGTAACGAGAAGACGGAAAGGAAGAGCAGCCTCCAAACCGAGGCTGGTGCAGAGAATCACAACTGAGGATTTTAATGCTCCCCGCGGACCCAAAACAACTTGGATGACATGAACTTGTGTTGTCCTGGTACAAACATGGGAGAGATTGCTCATCTCTAGAATAGCTTGAACGCTTGTGTTAAAGGAGAATCCCGGTGTAGCCGTTTTCTTACCGTAATCTGACGTTATCCAATAACGCGTCAAACGTGTACCCCAACCGGGTACGCTGGGTCTTTAACAAGGCTACATCGCCCTGTTACTGAAGCCACGTTGGGACAAAAGACGTCTATATGTCTTTGGTCATTATGAAAGATTATTTTTTTTGAGCGATCTAAATAAGTAAATAAATAAGTGATTAAGTTAAGTTTTGCCTAAGACCCAGCGCGCCCGGTCGGAGCTGCGCTGCGCTGCGCTCTGGATGTTTCGTAATATTTCACACACCACTCGCTCGTTATTGGATATATTAACGTCAGATTACGGTAAGAAAACGGCTACCCCGGAATTCTCCTTTAACTGGTCGGAAAACGGAAGTGGACGGTATTGTTAGCAGAACCAGAACGTGGCGGTACGTGTGTGTGCAGTGATTACTCTTCAGTGTATAGCGGCTAGTTCACGGTACAACGCCTACATGATACTTCCACTTCTATGGTGTACAGTAATAACACTGTCCACTGTCTGCTTTTCTTTCTGGTAAACCCGAAATCCGTGCACTGAAATCAAATGCATCGAACATTCTGTCACTGTGCTTTAATTTCGGCACAGTGGACATCTGTCTAGAAGTCGCTCATTAATTAAGTTAGGAGGGGCTACATTCGTTTTCTTTTAGTTTTACTTTTTACATGACATACTCGCCCTCCATTTTCAAAGGAGAGTAAAAACCCCTAGCTATTTCAAGTTCCATTGTGTGTGTTGTTTTGACCATGTCCTTGACTCAGTCTACCTGGAGTCCTGTCCACAGAATCTTCACTCCTCCTCAGTAAGAGCTTCGTTGTCTGTATCAGGCTGTGATGAATTCCCAAGATGGTGGAATATGTATTAAAAGAAACTTGCTGTATATGGTCTTTCTCATAGTTGTGTTACTTTAATTCTGTGAAAAGGGTTTACAGTCATGTTAACACGTTTTGAGTGAATCTGCCTGGCAGACAGTTTGTTCCCAAACCAGAAAACTGTAGTCAACCACCCACGTCTATAACACTGGACAAGTCCACGGTATATTTGTACATATCTGGTATGAGGATCTTTATGAAGAGTTTATATACGTATGTGCCTTACCAAGGCTTTTCTTTAACGGATGATTATAACCCTGCACACGACTTTGTTTTTGTGTTTTAACTGGCCCTTGGGAAAATAAAGACCTGCTTTTCCTACTTTGAATCGAGTCATCTGTGTGTAGGATAGATCGGACTTATTTAGGTTTGTCAGGGTTTTTTTCTTTTAGGTTCCCTCCTACTTCTGCCTTAGATGATGCCCCATTTCTTTTGCATGTCCAGTACCATGGCACTGTTAGGCCAGTCAATCTAAGCCAAAAAAAGGCCCAACCCAAAATAAATTGCAGTAGTAATATGACAGTTTTTAGTGGTCCTAATAGCCTCCTACATCATATAATTCATACACTTATAACTAATATAGATGCATTATATAGTTTTTTTTAGAAGGGGGCTGCTTTGGTTAGTTAGACATTTGGAGAGTATGACCGCTGCTCAGCCAGACAAAGCTACGGTGAGGTCAGATATTCAGAGGGTGACAAACTATAGAGGACTGGTTCAAGTTTAAAATTTGCGCCATGCTCTTAAAGGCTAATTTTAGTGTGCTCAATACTCATGACATTTTATTGTTGCGACCAAAGGTCGCAGTTAACTATGAAACTTTGCGTTTTTTGACACCTAACTCACAATCCCGGTCACTCACCAATCCCCAAATACGGGAATGTCCCCTATATATGGTCACTCATTGTGACATGTCTAGTCAGCGTGTATATGGCCATATGGCTGTATATGGCCATGAACCCTGGCCATTTCAAGGAAACCTTGTCCATACCTGTTTTCATAACAAACTTTGGCATGCTACTAGTCCTACATACTTACACCTAGCAACCCCATTCTAGCCTAGTTAGGTTCATCTTACGGTGGACATGTTTGCCTGGAAAGGAATCTTTGAAATGTTTCATAGTTTTAGAAATATAGTGCTTTCAAATATGAGACATTTACAATGGGGCTCAATGGCAGACATTGGCACGTCAAAAAAGCACTTTCACCTAGAAACTCCATTCACACTTTTTATTATTCAGCTTACTGTGGAGACACATGCTGGAACTTTTTACTTTGAAATGTTTTGTAGTTACTGAGTTATTTAACTTAAACGCCCAATGTATTCTCTATGGCAATAGCACAAACTTTGGCATGCTACTAGTCCTACATACTTACACCTAGCAACCCCATTCTAGCCTAGTTAGGTTCATCTTACGGTGGACATGTTTGCCTGGAAAGGAATCTTTGAAATATTTCATAGTTTTAGAAATATAGTGCTTTCAAATTTGAGACATTTACAATGGGGCTCAATGGCAGACATTGGCACTTCAAAAAAGCACTTTCACCTAGAAACTCCATTCACAGTTTTTATTATTCAGCTTACTGTGGAGACACATGCTGGAATTTTTTACTTTGAAATGTTTTGTAGTTACTGAGTTATTTAACTTAAACACCCAATGTATTCTCTATGGCAATAGCACAAACTTTGGCATGCTACTAGTCCTACATACTTACACCTAGCAACCCCATTCTATAGCCCATGGTCTCGGAGTGATTTTTGTCTGGCTGAGCAGCGGATTTTTGAGACGATGGGCTATAGCCCATGGTCTCGAACGGCATAGTATAGCATGCCGTTTTGCATCATTTTTGAGGATTTGAAAAAAAGACGAAAATGACTCCGAGACGATGGGCTATAGCCCATGGTCTCGGAGTGATTTTTGACTTTTTTTTCAAATCCTCGTTTTTCATCATTTATGACCATGGGCGATAGCCCATATCGGACGGCATACTATAGCATGCCGTTTTTCATCATTTTTGAGGATTTGAAAAAAAAAACGAAAATCACTCCGAGACGATGGGCTATAGCCCATGGTCTCGAACGGCATACTATAGCATGCCGTTTTTCATCATTTTTGAGGATTTGAAAAAAAGACGAAAATCACTCCGAGACGATTTTGCTGTAGCCCATGGTCTCGAACGGCATAGTATAGCATGCCGTTTTTCATCATTTTTGAGGATTTGAAAAAAAGACGAAAATGACTCCGAGACGATGGGCTATAGCCCATGGTCTCGAACGGCATAGTATAGCATGCCGTTTTGCATCATTTTTGAGGATTTGAAAAAAAGACGAAAATGACTCTGAGACAATGGGCTATAGCCCATGGTCTCGGAGTGATTTTTGTCTTTTTTTCAAATCCTCGTTTTTCATCATTTATGACCATGGGCTATAGCCCATATCGGACGGCATACTATAGCATGCCGTTTTCCATCATTTTTGAGGATTTGAAAAAAAGACGAAAATCACTCCGAGACGATGGGCTATAGCCCATGGTCTCGAACGGCATACTGTAGTATAGCATGCCGTTTTGCATCATTTTTGAGGATTTGAAAAAAATACGAAAATGACTCCGAGACGATGGGCTATAGCCCATGGTCTCGGAGTGATTTTTGACTTTTTTTCAAATCCTCGTTTTTCATCATTTATGACCATGGGCTATAGCCCATATCGGACGGCATACTATAGCATGCCGTTTTTCATCATTTTTGAGGATTTGAAAAAAAGACGAAAATCACTCCGAGACGATGGGCTATAGCCCATGGTCTCGAACGGCATACTATAGCATGCCGTTTTTCATCATTTTTGAGGATTTGAAAAAAAGACGAAAATCACTCCGAGACGATGGGCTGTAGCCCATGGTCTCGAACGGCATAGTATAGCATGCCGTTTTGCATCATTTTTGAGGATTTGAAAAAAAGACGAAAATCACTCCGAGACGATGGGCTTTAGCCCATGGTCTCGAACGGCATACTATAGCATACCGTTTTCCATCATTTTTGAGGATTTGAAAAAAAGACGATAATCACTCCGGGAGTGATTTTTGTCTTTTTTTAAATCCTCGTTTTTCATCATTTATGACCATGGGCTATAGCCCATATCGGACGGCATACTATGCCGTCCGCAATGGGGCTCAATGGCAGACATTGGCACGTCAAAAAAGCACTTTCACCTAGAAACTCCATTCACACTTTTTATTATTCAGCTTACTGTGGAGACACATGCTGGAACTTTTTACTTTGAAATGTTTTGTAGTTACTGAGTTATTTAACTTAAACGCCCAATGTATTCTCTATGGCAATAGCACAAACTTTGGCATGCTACTAGTCCTACATACTTACACCTAGCAACCCCATTCTAGCCTACTTAGGTTCATCTTACAGTGGACATGTTTGCCTGAAAAGGAATCTTTGAAATGTTTCATAGTTTTAGAAATATAGTGCTTTCAAATTTGAGACATTTACAATGGGGCTCAATGGCAGACATTGGCACGTCAAAAAAGCACTTTCACCTAGAAACTCCATTCACACTTTTTATTATTCAGCTTACTGTGGAGACACATGCTGGAACTTTTTACTTTGAAATGTTTTGTAGTTACTGAGTTATTTAACTTAAACGCCCAATGTATTCTCTATGGCAATAGCACAAACTTTGGCATGCTACTAGTCCTACATACTTACACCTAGCAACCCCATTCTAGCCTACTTAGGTTAATCTTACGGTGGACATGTTTGCCTGAAAAGGAATCTTTGAAATGTTTCATAGTTTTAGAAATATAGTGCTTTCAAATTTGAGACATTTACAATGGGGCTCAATGGCAGACATTGGCACGTCAAAAAAGCACTTTCACCTAGAAACTCCATTCACACTTTTTATTATTCAGCTTACTGTGGAGACACATGCTGGAACTTTTTACTTTGAAATGTTTTGTAGTTACTGAGTTATTTAACTTAAACGCCCAATGTATTCTCTATGGCAATAGCACAAACTTTGGCATGCTACTAGTCCTACATACTTACACCTAGCAACCCCATTCTAGCCTACTTAGGTTCATCTTACGGTGGACATGTTTGCCTGAAAAGGAATCTTTGAAATGTTTCATAGTTTTAGAAATATAGTGCTTTCAAATTTGAGACATTTACAATGGGGCTCAATGGCAGACATTGGCACGTCAAAAAAGCACTTTCACCTAGAAACTCCATTCACACTTTTTATTATTCAGCTTACTGTGGAGACACATGCTGGAACTTTTTACTTTGAAATGTTTTGTAGTTACTGAGTTATTTAACTTAAACGCCCAATGTATTCTCTATGGCAATAGCACAAACTTTGGCATGCTACTAGTCCTACATACGTACACCTAGCAACCCCATTCTAGCCTACTTAGGTTCATCTTACGGTGGACATGTTTGCCTGAAAAGGAATCTTTGAAATGTTTCATAGTTTTAGAAATATAGTGCTTTCAAATTTGAGACATTTACAATGGGGCTCAATGGCAGACATTGGCACTTCAAAAAAGCACTTTCACCTAGAAACTCCATTCACACTTTTTATTATTCAGCTTACTGTGGAGACACATGCTGGAACTTTTTACTTTGAAATGTTTTGTAGTTACTGAGTTATTTAACTTAAACGCCCAATGTATTCTCTATGGCAATAGCACAAACTTTGGCATGCTACTAGTCCTACATACTTACACCTAGCAACCCCATTCTAGCCTACTTAGGTTCATCTTACGGTGGACATGTTTGCCTGAAAAGGAATCTTTGAAATGTTTCATAGTTTTAGAAATATAGTGCTTTCAAATTTGAGACATTTACAATGGGGCTCAATGGCAGACATTGGCACTTCAAAAAATCACTTTCACCTAGAAACTCCATTCACAGTTTTTATTATTCAGCTTACTGTGGAGACACATGCTGGAACTTTTTACTTTGAAATGTTTTGTAGTTACTGAGTTATTTAACTTAAACGCCCAATGTATTCTCTATGGCAATAGCACAAACTTTGGCATGCTACTAGTCCTACATACTTACACCTAGCAACCCCATTCTAACCTACTTAGTTTCATCTTACGGTGGACATGTTTGCCTGAAAAGGAATCTTTGAAATGTTTCATAGTTTTAGAAATATAGTGCTTTCAAATTTGAGACATTTACAATGGGGCTCAATGGCAGACATTGGCACTTCAAAAAAGCACGTTCACCTAGAAACTCCATTCACACTTTTTATTATTCAGTTTACTGTGGAGACACATGGTGGAACTTTTTACTTTGAAATGTTTTGTAGTTACTGAGTTATTTAACTTAAACGCCCAATGTATTCTCTATGGCAATAGCACAAACTTTGGCATGCTACTAGTCCTACATACTTACACCTAGCAACCCCATTCTAGCCTACTTAGGTTCATCTTACGGTGGACATGTTTGCCTGAAAAGGAATCTTTGAAATGTTTCATAGTTTTAGAAATATAGTGCTTTCAAATTTGAGACATTTACAATGGGGCTCAATGGCAGACATTGGCACGTCAAAAAAGCACTTTCACCTAGAAACTCCATTCACACTTTTTATTATTTATCTTACTGTGGAGACACATGCTGGAACTTTTTACTTTGAAATGTTTTGTAGTTACTGAGTTATTTAACTTAAACGCCCAATGTATTCTCTATGGCAATAGCACAAACTTTGGCATGCTACTAGTCCTACATACTTACACCTAGCAACCCCATTCTAACCTACTTAGTTTCATCTTACGGTGGACATGTTTGCCTGAAAAGGAATCTTTGAAATGTTTCATAGTTTTAGAAATATAGTGCTTTCAAATTTGAGACATTTACAATGGGGCTCAATGGCAGACATTGGCACTTCAAAAAAGCACTTTCACCTAGAAACTCCATTCACACTTTTTATTATTCAGTTTACTGTGGAGACACATGGTGGAACTTTTTACTTTGAAATGTTTTGTAGTTACTGAGTTATTTAACTTAAACGCCCAATGTATTCTCTATGGCAATAGCACAAACTTTGGCATGCTACTAGTCCTACATACTTACACCTAGCAACCCCATTCTAGCCTACTTAGGTTCATCTTACGGTGGACATGTTTGCCTGAAAAGGAATCTTTGAAATGTTTCATAGTTTTAGAAATATAGTGCTTTCAAATTTGAGACATTTACAATGGGGCTCAATGGCAGACATTGGCACGTCAAAAAAGCACTTTCACCTAGAAACTCCATTCACACTTTTTATTATTCAGCTTACTGTGGAGACACATGCTGGAACTTTTTACTTTGAAATGTTTTGTAGTTACTGAGTTATTTAACTTAAACGCCCAATGTATTCTCTATGGCAATAGCACAAACTTTGGCATGCTACTAGTCCTACATACTTACACCTAGCAACCCCATTCTAGCCTACTTAGGTTCATCTTACGGTGGACATGTTTGCCTGAATAGGAATCTTTGAAATGTTTCATAGTTTTAGAAATATAGTGCTTTCAAATTTGAGACATTTACAATGGGGCTCAATGGCAGACATTGGCACGTCAAAAAAGCACTTTCACCTAGAAACTCCATTCACACTTTTTATTATTCAGCTTACTGTGGAGACACATGCTGGAACTTTTTACTTTGAATTTTTTTGTAGTTACTGAGTTATTTAACTTAAACGCCCAATGTATTCTCTATGGCAATAGCACAAACTTTGGCATGCTACTAGTCCTACATACTTACACCTAGCAACCCCATTCTAGCCTACTTAGGTTCATCTTACGGTGGACATGTTTGCCTGAAAAGGAATCTTTGAAATGTTTCATAGTTTTAGAAATATAGTGTTTTCAAATTTGAGACATTTACAATGGGGCTCAATGGCAGACATTGGCACTTCAAAAAAGCACTTTCACCTAGAAACTCCATTCACACTTTTTATTATTCAGCTTACTGTGGAGACACATGGTGGAAGTTTTTACTTTGAAATGTTTTGTAGTTACTGAGTTATTTAACTTAAACGCCCAATGTATTCTCTATGGCAATAGCACAAACTTTGGCATGCTACTAGTCCTACATACTTACACCTAGCAACCCCATTCTAACCTACTTAGTTTCATCTTACGGTGTACATGTTTGCCTGAAAAGGAATCTTTGAAATGTTTCATAGTTTTAGAAATATAGTGCTTTCAAATTTGAGACATTTACAATGGGGCTCAATGGCAGACATTGGCACTTCAAAGAAGCACTTTCACCTAGAAACTCCATTCACACTTTTTATTATTCAGTTTACTGTGGAGACACATGCTGGAACTTTTTACTTTGAAATGTTTTGTAGTTACTGAGTTATTTAACTTAAACGCCCAATGTATTCTCTATGGCAATAGCACAAACTTTGGCATGCTACTAGTCCTACATACTTACACCTAGCAACCCCATTCTAGCCTACTTAGGTTCATCTTACGGTGGACATGTTTGCCTGAAAAGGAATCTTTGAAATGTTGCATAGTTTTAGAAATATAGTGCTTTCAAATTTGAGACATTTACAATGGGGCTCAATGGCAGACATTGGCACGTCAAAAAAGCACTTTCACCTAGAAACTCCATTCACACTTTTTATTATTCAGCTTACTGTGGAGACACATGCTGGAACTTTTTACTTTGAAATGTTTTGTAGTTACTGAGTTATTTAACTTAAACGCCCAATGTATTCTCTATGGCAATAGCACGAACTTTGGCATGCTACTAGTCCTACATACTTACACCTAGCAACCCCATTCTAGCCTACTTAGGTTCATCTTACGGTGGACATGTTTGCCTGAAAAGGAATCTTTGAAATGTTTCATAGTTTTAGAAATATAGTGCTTTCAAATTTGAGACATTTACAATGGGGCTCAATGGCAGACATTGGCACTTCAAAAAAGCACTTTCACCTAGAAACTCCATTCACACTTTTTATTATTCAGCTTACTGTGGAGACACATGGTGGAAGTTTTTACTTTGAAATGTTTTGTAGTTACTGAGTTATTTAACTTAAACGCCCAATGTATTCTCTATGGCAATAGCACAAACTTTGGCATGCTACTAGTCCTACATACTTACACCTAGCAACCCCATTCTAACCTACTTAGTTTCATCTTACGGTGTACATGTTTGCCTGAAAAGGAATCTTTGAAATGTTTCATAGTTTTAGAAATATAGTGCTTTCAAATTTGAGACATTTACAATGGGGCTCAATGGCAGACATTGGCACTTCAAAGAAGCACTTTCACCTAGAAACTCCATTCACACTTTTTATTATTCAGTTTACTGTGGAGACACATGCTGGAACTTTTTACTTTGAAATGTTTTGTAGTTACTGAGTTATTTAACTTAAACGCCCAATGTATTCTCTATGGCAATAGCACAAACTTTGGCATGCTACTAGTCCTACATACTTACACCTAGCAACCCCATTCTAGCCTACTTAGGTTCATCTTACGGTGGACATGTTTGCCTGAAAAGGAATCTTTGAAATGTTGCATAGTTTTAGAAATATAGTGCTTTCAAATTTGAGACATTTACAATGGGGCTCAATGGCAGACATTGGCACGTCAAAAAAGCACTTTCACCTAGAAACTCCATTCACACTTTTTATTATTCAGCTTACTGTGGAGACACATGCTGGAACTTTTTACTTTGAAATGTTTTGTAGTTACTGAGTTATTTAACTTAAACGCCCAATGTATTCTCTATGGCAATAGCACGAACTTTGGCATGCTACTAGTCCTACATACTTACACCTAGCAACCCCATTCTAGCCTACTTAGGTTCATCTTACGGTGGACATGTTTGCCTGAAAAGGAATCTTTGAAATGTTTCATAGTTTTAGAAATATAGTGCTTTCAAATTTGAGACATTTACAATGGGGCTCAATGGCAGACATTGGCACGTCAAAAAATCACTTTCACCTAGAAACTCCATTCACACTTTTTATTATTCAGCTTACTGTGGAGACACATGCTGGAACTTTTTACTTTGAAATGTTTTGTAGTTTCTGAGTTATTTAACTTAAACGCCCAATGCATTCTCTATGGCAATAGCACAAACTTTGGCATGCTACTAGTCCTACATACTTACACCTAGCAACCCCATTTTAGCCTACTTAGGTTCATCTTACGGTGGACATGTTTGCCTGAAATGGAATCTTTGAAATGTTTCATAGTTTTAGAAATATAGTGCTTTCAAATTTGAGACATTTACAATGGGGCTCAATGGCAGACATTGGCACTTCAAAGAAGCACTTTCACCTAGAAACTCCATTCACACTTTTTATTATTCAGTTTACTGTGGAGACACATGCTGGAACTTTTTACTTTGAAATGTTTTGTAGTTACTGAGTTATTTAACTTAAACGCCCAATGTATTCTCTATGGCAATAGCACAAACTTTGGCATGCTACTAGTCCTACATACTTACACCTAGCAACCCCATTCTAGCCTACTTAGGTTCATCTTACGGTGGACATGTTTGCCTGAAAAGGAATCTTTGAAATGTTGCATAGTTTTAGAAATATAGTGCTTTCAAATTTGAGACATTTACAATGGGGCTCAATGGCAGACATTGGCACGTCAAAAAAGCACTTTCACCTAGAAACTCCATTCACACTTTTTATTATTCAGCTTACTGTGGAGACACATGCTGGAACTTTTTACTTTGAAATGTTTTGTAGTTACTGAGTTATTTAACTTAAACGCCCAATGTATTCTCTATGGCAATAGCACGAACTTTGGCATGCTACTAGTCCTACATACTTACACCTAGCAACCCCATTCTAGCCTACTTAGGTTCATCTTACGGTGGACATGTTTGCCTGAAAAGGAATCTTTGAAATGTTTCATAGTTTTAGAAATATAGTGCTTTCAAATTTGAGACATTTACAATGGGGCTCAATGGCAGACATTGGCACGTCAAAAAATCACTTTCACCTAGAAACTCCATTCACACTTTTTATTATTCAGCTTACTGTGGAGACACATGCTGGAACTTTTTACTTTGAAATGTTTTGTAGTTTCTGAGTTATTTAACTTAAACGCCCAATGCATTCTCTATGGCAATAGCACAAACTTTGGCATGCTACTAGTCCTACATACTTACACCTAGCAACCCCATTTTAGCCTACTTAGGTTCATCTTACGGTGGACATGTTTGCCTGAAATGGAATCTTTGAAATGTTGCATAGTTTTAGAAATATAGTGCTTTCAAATTTGAGACATTTACAATGGGGCTCAATGGCAGACATTGGCACGTCAAAAAAGCACTTTCACCTAGAAACTCCATTCACACTTTTTATTATTCAGCTTACTGTGGAGACACATGCTGGAACTTTTTACTTTGAAATGTTTTGTAGTTTCTGAGTTATTTAACTTAAACACCCAATGCATTCTCAATGGCAATAGCACAAACTTTGGCATGTTACTAGTCCTACATACTTACACCTATAAACCCCATTCAAACCTATTTAGGTTAATCTTACGATGGACAGGTTTGCCTGAAAAGGAATCTTTGAAATGTTTCATAGTTTTAGCATGCCGTTTTTCATCATTTTTGAGGATTTGAAAAAAAGACGAAAACGAGGATTTGAAAAAAAGACGAAAATCACTCCGAGACGATGGGCTATAGCCCATGGTCTTGGAGTGATTTTTGTCTTTTTTTCAAATCCTCGTTTTTCATCATTTATGACCATGGGCTATAGCCCATATCGAACGGCATACTATAGCATGCCGTTTTTCATCATTTTTGAGGATTTGAAAAAAAGACGAAAATCACTCCGAGACGATGGGCTATAGCCCATGGTCTTGGAGTGATTTTTGTCTTTTTTTCAAATCCTCGTTTTTCATCATTTATGACCATGGGCTATAGCCCATGGTCTCGAACGGCATACTATAGCATGCTGTTTTTCATCATTTTTGAGGATTTGAAAAAAATACGAAAATCACTCCGAGACGATGGGATATAGCCCATGGTCTCGAATGGCATACTATAGCATGCCGTTTTTCATCATTTTTGAGGATTTGAAAAAAAGACGAAAATCACTCCGAGACGATGGGCTATAGCCCATGGTCTCGAACGGCATACTATAGCATGCCGTTTTCCATCATTTTTGAGGATTTGAAAAAAAGACGAAAATCACTCCGAGACGATGGGCTATAGCCCATGGTCTCGAACGGCATACTATAGCATGCCGTTTTGCATCATTTTTGAGGATTTGAAAAAAAGACGAAAATCACTCCGAGACGATGGGCTATAGCCCATGGTCTTGGAGTGATTTTTGTCTTTTTTTCAAATCCTCGTTTTTCATCATTTATGACCATGGGCTATAGCCCATATCGGACGGCATACTATAGCATGCCGTTTTTCATCATTTTTGAGGATTTGAAAAAAAGACGAAAATCACTCCGAGACGATGGGCTATAGCCCATGGTCTCGAACGGCATACTATAGCATGCCGTTTTTCATCATTTTTGAGGATTTGAAAAAAAGACGAAAATCACTCCGAGACGATGGGCTATAGCCCATGGTCTCGAACGGCATACTATAGCATGCCGTTTTGCATCATTTTTGAGGATTTGAAAAAAAGACGAAAATCACTCCGAGACGATGGGCTATAGCCCATGGTCTCGAACGGCATACTATAGCATGCCGTTTTCCATCATTTTTGAGGATTTGAAAAAAAGACGAAAATCACTCCGAGACGATGGGCTATAGCCCATGGTCTCGAACGGCATACTATAGCATGCCGTTTTGCATCATTTTTGAGGATTTGAAAAAAGACGAAAATCACTCCGAGACGATGGGCTATAGCCCATGGTCTCGAACGGCATACTATAGCATGCCGTTTTCCATCATTTTTGAGGATTTGAAAAAAAGACGAAAATCACTCCGAGACGATGGGCTATAGCCCATGGTCTTGGAGTGATTTTTGTCTTTTTTTCAAATCCTCGTTTTTCATCATTTATGACCATGGGCTATAGCCCATATCGGACGTCATACTATAGCATGCCGTTTTTCATCATTTTTGAGGATTTGAAAAAAAGACGAAAATCACTCCGAGACGATGGGCTATAGCCCATGGTCTCGAACGGCATACTATAGCATGCCGTTTTTCATCATTTTTGAGGATTTGAAAAAAAGACGAAAATCACTCCGAGACGATGGGCTATAGCCCATGGTCTCGAACGGCATACTATAGCATGCCGTTTTGCATCATTTTTGAGGATTTGAAAAAAAGACGAAAATCACTCCGAGACGATGGGCTATAGCCCATGGTCTCGAACGGCATACTATAGCATGCCGTTTTTCATCATTTTTGAGGATTTGAAAAAAAGACGAAAATCACTCCGAGACGATGGGCTATAGCCCATGGTCTCGAACGGCATACTATAGCATGCCGTTTTCCATCATTTTTGAGGATTTGAAAAAAAGACGAAAATCACTCCGAGACGATGGGCTATAGCCCATGGTCTCAAACGGCATACTATAGCATGCCGTTTTGCATCATTTTTGAGGATTTGAAAAAAGACGAAAATCACTCCGAGACGATGGGCTATAGCCCATGGTCTCGAACGGCATACTATAGCATGCCGTTTTTCATCATTTTTGAGGATTTGAAAAAAAGACGAAAATCACTCCGAGACGATGGGCTATAGCCCATGGTCTCGAACGGCATACTATAGCATGCCGTTTTGCATCATTTTTGAGGATTTGAAAAAAAGACGAAAATCACTCCGAGACGATGGGCTATAGCCCATGGTCTCGAACGGCATACTATAGCATGCCGTTTTTCATCATTTTTTAGGATTTGAAAAAAAGACGAAAATCACTCCGAGACGATGGGCTATAGCCCATGGTCTCGAACGGCATACTATAGCATGCCGTTTTCCATCATTTTTGAGGATTTGAAAAAAAGATGAAAATCACTCCGAGACGATGGGCTATAGCCCATGGTCTCGAACGGCATACTATAGCATGCCGTTTTGCATCATTTTTGAGGATTTGAAAAAAGACGAAAATCACTCCGAGACGATGGGCTATAGCCCATGGTCTCGAACGGCATACTATAGCATGCCGTTTTCCATCATTTTTGAGGATTTGAAAAAAAGACGAAAATCACCCCGAGACGATGGGCTATAGCCCATGGTCTCGAACGGCACACTATAGCATGCCGTTTTGCATAATTTTTGAGGATTTGAAAAAAAGCTGAAAATGACTCCGAGACGATGGGCTATAGCCCATGGTCTCGGAGTGATTTTTGTCTTTTTTTCAAATCCTCGTTTTTCATCATTTATGACCATGGGCTATAGCCCATATCGGACGGCATACTATAGCATGCCGTTTTTCATCATTTTTGAGGATTTGAAAAAAAGACGAAAATCACTCCGAGACGATGGGCTATAGCCCATGGTCTCGAACGGCATAGTATAGCATGCCGTTTTTCATCATTTTTGAGGATTTGAAAAAAAGACGAAAATCACTCCGAGACGATGGGCTATAGCCCATGGTCTCGAACGGCTTACTATAGCATGCCGTTTTGCATCATTTTTGAGGATTTGAAAAAAAGCTGAAAATGACTCCGAGACGATGGGCTATAGCCCATGGTCTCGGAGTGATTTTTGTCTTTTTTTCAAATCCTCGTTTTTCATCATTTATGACCATGGGCTATAGCCCATATCGGACGGCATACTATAGCATGCCGTTTTTCATCATTTTTGAGGATTTGAAAAAAAGACGAAAATCACTCCGAGACGATGGGCTATAGCCCATGGTCTCGAACGGCATACTATAGCATGCCGTTTTTCATCATTTTTGAGGATTTGAATAAAAGACGAAAATCACTCCGAGACGATGGGCTATAGCCCATGGTCTCGAACGGCATACTATAGCATGCCGTTTTCCATCATTTTTGAGGATTTGAAAAAAAGACGAAAATCACTCCGAGACGATGGGCTATAGCCCATGGTCTCAAACGGCATACTATAGCATGCCGTTTTGCATCATTTTTGAGGATTTGAAAAAAGACGAAAATCACTCCGAGACGATGGGCTATAGCCCATGGTCTCGAACGGCATACTATAGCATGCCGTTTTTCATCATTTTTGAGGATTTGAAAAAAAGACGAAAATCACTCCGAGACGATGGGCTATAGCCCATGGTCTCGAACGGCATACTATAGCATGCCGTTTTGCATCATTTTTGAGGATTTGAAAAAAGACGAAAATCACTCCGAGACCATGGGCTATAGCCCATGGTCTCGAACGGCATACTATAGCATGCCGTTTTCCATCATTTTTGAGGATTTGAAAAAAAGACGAAAATCACTCCGAGACGATGGGCTATAGCCCATGGTCTCGAACGGCATACTATAGCATGCCGTTTTGCATCATTTTTGAGGATTTGAAAAAAAGCTGAAAATGACTCCGAGACGATGGGCTATAGCCCATGGTTTCGGAGTGATTTTTGTCTTTTTTTCAAATCCTCGTTTTTCATCATTTATGACCATGGGCTATAGCCCATATCGGACGGCATACTATAGCATGCCGTTTTTCATCATTTTTGAGGATTTGAAAAAAAGACGAAAATCACTCCGAGACGATGGGCTATAGCCCATGGTCTCGAACGGCATACTATAGCATGCCGTTTTTCATCATTTTTGAGGATTTGAAAAAAAGACGAAAATCACTCCGAGACGATGGGCTATAGCCCATGGTCTCGAACGGCATACTATAGTATGCCGTTTTCCATCATTTTTGAGGATTTGAAAAAAAGACGAAAATCACTCCGAGACGATGGGCTATAGCCCATGGTCTCGAACGGCATACTATAGCATGCCGTTTTGCATCATTTTTGAGGATTTGAAAAAAGACGAAAATCACTCCGAGACGATGGGCTATAGCCCATGGTCTCGAACGGCATACTATAGCATGCCGTTTTTCATCATTTTTGAGGATTTGAAAAAAAGACGAAAATCACTCCGAGACCATGGGCTATAGCCCATGGTCTCGAACGGCATACTATAGCATGCCGTTTTCCATCATTTTTGAGGATTTGAAAAAAAGACGAAAATCACTCCGAGACGATGGGCTATAGCCCATGGTCTCGAACGGCATACTATAGCATGCCGTTTTGCATCATTTTTGAGGATATGAAAAAAAGACGAAAATCACTCCGAGACGATGGGCTATAGCCCATGGTCTCGAACGGCATACTATAGCATGCCGTTTTCCATCATTTTTGAGGATTTGAAAAAAAGACGAAAATCACTCCGAGACCATGGGCTATAGCCCATGGTCTCGAACGGCACACTATAGCATGCCGTTTTGCATAATTTTTGAGGATTTGAAAAAAAGCTGAAAATGACTCCGAGACGATGGGCTATAGCCCATGGTCTCGGAGTGATTTTTGTCTTTTTTTCAAATCCTCGTTTTTCATCATTTATGACCATGGGCTATAGCCCATATCGGACGGCATACTATAGCATGCCGTTTTTCATCATTTTTGAGGATTTGAAAAAAAGACGAAAATCACTCCGAGACGATGGGCTATAGCCCATGGTCTCGAACGGCATACTATAGCATGCTGTTTTTCATCATTTTTGAGGATTTGAAAAAAATACGAAAATCACTCCGAGACGATGGGATATAGCCCATGGTCTCGAACGGCATACTATAGCATGCTGTTTTTCATCATTTTTGAGGATTTGAAAAAAATACGAAAATCACTCCGAGACGATGGGATATAGCCCATGGTCTCGAACGGCATACTATAGCATGCCGTTTTGCATCATTTTTGAGGATTTGAAAAAAGACGAAAATCACTCCGAGACGATGGGCTATAGCCCATGGTCTCGAACGGCATACTATAGCATGCCGTTTTCCATCATTTTTGAGGATTTGAAAAAAAGACGAAAATCACTCTGAGACGATGGGCTATAGCCCATGGTCTTGGAGTGATTTTTGTCTTTTTTTCAAATCCTCGTTTTTCATCATTTATGACCATGGGCTATAGCCCATATCGGACGGCATACTATAGCATGCCGTTTTTCATCATTTTTGAGGATTTGAAAAAAAGACGAAAATCACTCCGAGACGATGGGCTATAGCCCATGGTCTCGAACGGCATACTATAGCATGCCGTTTTTCATCATTTTTGAGGATTTGAAAAAAAGACGAAAATCACTCCGAGACGATGGGCTATAGCCCATGGTCTCGAACGGCATACTATAGCATGCCGTTTTGCATAATTTTTGAGGATTTGAAAAAAAGCTGAAAATGACTCCGAGACGATGGGCTATAGCCCATGGTCTCGGAGTGATTTTTGTCTTTTCGAGGAGGATTTTTCAAATCCTCGTTTTTCATCATTTATGACAATGGGCTATAGCCCATATCGGACGGCATACTATAGCATGCCGTTCTTCATCATTTTTGAAGATTTGTAAAAAAGACGAAAATCACTCCGAGACGATGGCCCATGGTCTCGGAGTGATTTTTGCCTTTTTTTCTACGAGTCTAAATGTTTGGGCTAGGCATTCCGCATTTTAGATAACAAGATTTAACTTAAACCTTGAACTCTCAAAATCATTAAAAGTTCTTCCTATTGATTTCAGAATCATTAACAGTGATCTGCGTCTCCCGTAGCCTACAGTCTTTAAGTGTGAGAGATAAAAAAAAAAAACGCTTTCACCTAGAAACTCCATTCACACTTTTTATTATTCAGCTTACTGTGGAGACACATGCTGGAACCTTTCACTTTGAAATGTTTTGTAGTTTCTGAGTTATTTAACTTAAACGCCCAATGCATTCTCATTTCAAAGATTCATTTTCAGGGAAATATGTCCACCGTAAGATGAACATTTTCAAGTTTGAATGGGGTTTCTAGGTGTAAGTATGTAGGACTAGTAGTGTGACAAAGTTTGACCATTGACAATGCATTGCAGCTGAATGTTTATCGTCGAAAACCACAAAAAACTACATATTGTCGTTGAAAACAGTATCATGGTCAGTAGCATATTATTATTGTCATGGTCAGTAGCATGCCAGTATCAATGTCAGTGGCATGGCATTAGCATTGTCATGGTCGTAGCATGTCATTATGGTCAGTAGCATGCCAGTATCAATGTAAGTGGCATGTTCGTCGAGCTTAGTCCATTCACCCTGGGTAAACAAAGAACTTTGCTTTGTCATTATCATGTCAGTATCATGGTCAGTAGCATGGTCTGATCATGGTTAGTTATTGAAAGACAGCACTTCAATATATCATAAACAACTGTTTATTATTTTCTCCCAATTTGTTTTTTTCTTTGCTAAAAGTGGCATATTTCATGTTTTAATTATTTTCACAGACCAATATCCATCCGATATCAGTGATTCTTGTCAAAAAGAAGTGACACAGTCATTCTAGTTACTACAGGAATTGAGTACCACAGACGAAAAACAGTCTAAGTCCAAATTTCAGACTGACCCCTCCACGAAAAGGCCTTGTTGTCCTGAACCCTTATCTATCATTTATATATTATGGATCAATAGTGTGGACTTAGACTGTTATTCGTCTGTGGTACTCAATTGACATTTATGCTGTAGATTCTAGGATTCTGTATCCTGGTTTTCATACATATACAGAAAAACAAAATGTACTAGAGACATTTAAAAAAAATAAAACAGGTTCCAAATCAAAACATGCAGAAAAAAATGTGGCACATCTCAAATCAAATGCCATTTAAAGTAATCAAACATTTGTATCATGGCTTCAAATCAGTTCCTAGAAAAAAAGGACACTTTGACAACCCATACACAATAACATCCTCATTGTTAATTTATCATTTCGCAACTCCAAGAGTGTACAAATGTTACCAAATGGACCCCCATTTGGTAACATTTGTACACTCTCAGAGGATAGTTAAGTTCACCAATAATTTTTCTATCGATTACTCACCCCATGAATGAAATTCATGGATATAGTTTTTGTTGCATTCCTAAGCCAATGATTTATAGCTTAGGAATGTGACAAAAACAAAAAAGAATATCCATGAATTCAAGTTTCCATGGGGGCGAGTAATCTATAAAGTAATTCTGGGAATGAACTATCCCTTTAAATTAACTCCCAGGATATGTATTGTGTACTTTTAGCTTTTTAGACCCACTATTTGAGGGAGTTAGGCTGGAAGGCAGCCTCACAAAAATGTTCTAATTTGGAACAACTTAAACAGGAAATGGGAGAGCTTTAAACCATCAATTAATTAGCACCCCCCTCCCCCCAAACAGCCCAATTAAGCTTGATTTATACACTATTGCACGTTGGCGTCGCTTGCCAAAGAGAATGTATTCTTTTGGCAACTGCCAGTCATGCAATGGACTATAAATGAGGTATTAGCCCTCCCAATCGCTATTTGAAACGGACAATAAATACTTTTGACTAACAGTACTTGTTCATTTTGACATCAAGGAATATACATTTAGAATGTTAGTTTATTCTCCCGAAGACATCTAAGGGAAGACATATCTCGCACATTTTTATAAACAAACAGAAATATGAATCTTTCATAAACATGCCCTGCTGAAACACAGCTGCTGGATCCATAACGTGGCATCATTAAAAATGATTACACTTGAATTTGTAATAAAAACAAAATATCCAATTTTACTAAAATCCAATTTACTATTATTCACTTAAGCCCCATTTCATACTTCTGCTATTCAAATATAACAGATCTACTGTAGATCTGCCATTTTTGAAAAGATTTTAATGGCGTGCCTAAAATAGCGGTTAAAGTGGTTTAACCACTATTTATGACTAAAATGAACAATCATTTTATAACTAAAATGAACTAGACAGGAAGAATTATGAGAAAGTTTCGGACCCATTGCGTATGGATGCAGCAAATGTCTTCCTGCGGTCTGCAACCGTGTTCTAACCAGGATTTAAGAGAGAAAACACAGGCAGACACTACAGTTCCATGACCACTGTTAAGCGCACACACACACACACACACACACACGCACGCACACACGTTTGTATTACTATACTCGTGACATCATTTTAGGACAGCATTGAAACTCGAAAAATAGATCTACAAGACCTCACAATTGCAACATGCAGTCTTGTGACGCCAGTCCTGTAGATCCGCAATCTTCCAGTGTGTGACATTGCCCAACACTAAAACAGGGAAAAGTCTTAACCCACAATGGAAACAAGTCCCCAGGACATTTTGTGTTATCCTTTTAGAACATACTTCCGTGCCGTTTACATTTTTGACTAATAAAGTGATGAAAACAAAACATGGTCAAAAAGTGCAAGGAAAAAGTGATCAATCATGTGAATGAAATCATACCCCAAACCCTAAACCTAACCTCTAAAAGTCTGATATTTTTGTAATTGTAAACCCAATTCTAAAAATCCACTTTAACCATAAAACAACCACTTATCTTGTGATGACCAGGATGGTCCTGCCAATGTCCATTTCTCAAATTATAGTATACCCGTGGGGACATTTGATCCTCACAAGAATAGTAATACACACACACACACACGCACACACATGCACACACACACGCACACACGCACACACACACACACACACACAAATCCAGTCACAGATGGGCGAAGGTAAAGCTGTATCCCTCCCAACCTGAGAACATGATTGTCGAGCATGCACACAGCATACAGTTTTAGTTAATTTGACGATTCATGAACGGAAACACAAAAAAACTGTCCCTAATGTCTCATCGAGATGGTTTAGTTTGGGATGACCATGATTTGTAGTTTACAAAGAGAAAGACAATTTGTATTAAAGTCATTTGAAAATCAAGCAAAAGATGTCATTACAAAACAGGAAAAAAACAAAACAAAAACATAGAAACCCTGTTCATGGTCCGGTTGTGTATGTGCTTTTCAAACTAAACATATTTTGATCACATGGCCACGCTAGAATACAAAATAGATGAGTAAAATCAACAATAACATCAAAGTAGTGCTATGGTTTTATACATAATATACACAAGTTAACAGTGATCTCTCACCTGCAGTATTAATAGACTCGTCTCATGAGCAAAAGGCGCTAGGGTCACAGTGGGTTCCACTTTAGTTAACACTTTCCAATGCTAATGCTAGTTATACTCATTGACCACTAGGGGGCGAGGTGGGTGGCAGAAGGGCTAGGTTGTCTAATAGGAGGAACGCTATGAAAACCTTCTCTGACATCGCCACAGTGTTGCCTTAACATGAGAGACCCACTGGCCTCATGAGTTATACGGATGAGATCATGGAACAGCGCTAGCTTAAAGTAACATGATAGCTAGAATCTTAAGGACTACAGTATATCTGTGTATTCATAGCTTATGTATGATGGGTTTCTCTGACTGTTGGAGAGATTATCATTCTGTAGCCCAAAGACCCCCAAAATCAAATGATGAAAGTGGCAAATCAGTGAAACTAGCTGCCAATTGTCAACACTTTTTCCGTTCAAAAGAAAGGTGTATTTATGTAGAGTGGTATGGATTCCTGGCTCTTTATCTTGTCCAGTCTTAAATGTGCAGTGTGAAGGAGTGCTGCTGGGTGTTGTGGGCTGTATGGAGAGCATGGCATGTTGGGTAGTGTAGGCAGTAATATGAGGTGGACTCTGGTAAATAGATCCTGCTCCCCTCTCTCTGGTTGCCGTGCTACAGAGGCCCTTTGAACTGGTTCCCGGAGAGGTGCTGTCTTATGGATGGCTTTGATCCCGCTGCATCACCGAGCTTTCTCCACACCACCTGCGGCCAGGAGGAGAGAGAGAGAGAGAGAGAGAGAGAGAGAGAGAGAGAGAGATATAGATGGAGAGTGAAGGGTGGTGAAATACAGTAGATGAGAATAAGACCAAAAATAATAAAGTCAGGCAGAAAAAAAAGTATCTTCTCCAAGACAGAAATACTTAATGTTTTTTTGTTTTGTTTTTACTTTAAGCTAAGACAGAGCTCTGGGGTGCCTGGTGGCTCAATCAGTTAACACTGTGTCTGTCTGTAA
Source organism: Electrona antarctica (assembly GCF_951216825.1). NCBI lineage: Eukaryota > Metazoa > Chordata > Actinopteri > Myctophiformes > Myctophidae > Electrona > Electrona antarctica. The sequence continues at coordinate 9,151,107 of NC_136798.1, read as the reverse complement.
TTATGCTGCTGTAAACTGCAGTTTAACGATCCAAACTTGTAAAAGGCCAAAGATGGGGCTTTGCCTAGGGCCCATTCTGATGTTAACACGGCCCTGCCTAGGGCCCATTCTGATGTTAACACGGCCCTGAATACACTGACCATGTGTATACCTTGTGAATCGCAAAGACTCAAAGTTTGAATCAGATTCCCATGATCGTGACTCGCATACCCCCCCCTCTCTCTGCCCTAGGTTTCCCGTCTCTCTACACTGTCCTATCTAAATAAAGTGGAACAAATGCTATAAAAAGAAAAGGACTCTGTCCTCTGGCCTCCGTGCACGAAGGTCTCTGTGAAAGAAGTGGGGCCCCAGGGGAGACCCCAGTGATATTACAGAGGTGCCATTGTGGCGTGCTCCAGAGATTCCAGGCCTGTTGCATACCTCCTGATAGCCCATCTCTCTCTCCCTTTCTCTCTCTCTCTTTCTCTCTAATCAGTAAACCTTTTATCCAGGGACCGGTCCCTTTCAGCACCACAGAGATGACAGAGGGACAGAGGAGGGGAGTGGGTGGATGGAGGGGGAAAAGAATGGAGGAAGGGGTTGTATAGAGGGGGAGGAGGAGGGTGCTCTTTTCCCTGCCTCTTCAGTGTAATTGCTCTGACAGCTCAACTACTAGCTTCTCGTTAGTAGGACCTCCAATTACAGCTCCCTCAGCGGCACAAGTGGTTTGGGTGTGTGGGGGGCTTACAGACCACTGCTACCACAAGTGTTGTTCCTTGCCTGCCCCAAACGTGGCTTCCTTATTAAACGATGGTGACCTCAAAAAGTGCCTGTAATCTGATTTGAACGAAGGACAGATCGACCTACAGACTTGCAGAGCTGAATGTGACTTCGTAGCCTTCTTCATGAAACAGCGCATTCCTGACACAAGACAGCAGAGGTCTTCAAAGTGTTATTTACAGTATGCCGATTACCTGAACTCATAATTGTCGAGGACACCTGACCAAATTCTCTAAGGCTGCAACGGTAGATTATTTTCTTTGCGATTATTCCATCTATGGCCTCTTCGGTTAATCGAGCAATTGAGACCAGTTTTCAATAATTACAACAGTCATAGTTTTCCCCACCTATACCCCTCCCCTCTCAGCTGGAGAGAGGGGGGGGGGGGGGGGGTACATTCACTTTTCCTACAGTTTGTATTATTGGTACCTACTGTATGCTGCTAACAATTTTTATTTTGCATTATTTATGTAGCTCTTTTTGCATTGGATTGATGCCATCAAGTACATTTAGTTCAACAACAAAATCAAATAATTCATCCATCCATCCACCCATTTCGTATGCCCCGACTAGGTCCTTTCCCCCTCACTTTCCAGTGGCACTTGTCATGGCGTTACACCTACAGTACTAAGGATGGCTTTTCATATTTTCTTTAACCATTGGCAACTGTGTCAAAGATATGCTTTGAAAGCATCTGAAGAAAAATAAATAAAAGAAGAACAGCTTAGGAAAGCTTAGGAGACAAGAGAATTAAAACTAGGGGAGGCTGAGGTCTGTACTTACGTTGCACATCTCCCGAACGATGGCTTTCTCCTTCTCACTGAGATCCTCCTCATAGTCCTCAGGAACCTGCTTGTCCATCTTCTCGTGGACCTCTAGCACCTGACCATGGAGACACACAAACCAGGATTAGGATTTGTAGTCACTCATCGACACATCTAACATGTAACCTCAAACATGTTTCAAAATATACAAAATTCGGTGGACAGAAAGTAAGTAATGTGCATAACCTCAAACCCGTTTCAAAATATAAAAAATTCGGTGGACCGGTAAATACATTTTGACAAATAATGTGTAAAAGATATATTAGACATATTTCAGTGTCTAAAATAACGTTTTGTACATATTGAGAAATATAAAACACAGTGTTTATGTCACTGGACATGAGCGATGTGAAGACTACATCATTATAATGTGTATAATAACTGTTCTCAACCCGTTGCACTGAAAATTCCCATAGAAGTTCAAAGTTCAGGTATGAGTATGTGACTGCACTGTACAGGGTAGACATTAAGGGTCATTATGGTGAGGCAAATGGCAAACTGTAGTGGACAACCTTAAATGAATAGTGGAATGCTCGCCTTAAAACACAGTTGTACAGTCGGCGCAACTGTTCAGTCTGGTATTCCTAAACGTAACCCATTTAAACTATGCTTAAACGGTTAAATATAACCTTATTCCTAACCCTAACCTCAGTAAAACAGTGCCAAAATCTAACCCTATTCCTAAATTTAACCCCAGTAATACTATGCCTAACCCTAAACTTATTTCTAACCCTATTCTCAGTAAAACAAATATACAAGAATACAAGAACCTCCCCACCGAGTCTCTCGCCGTGAGGTCGGAGGGAAAAAATGAGGGTGAGCGTGTTTTAAGGCGAGCATTCCGGTTACCCCTTAAATAGAGAGGTGCAGTGAGCATGCGACCATATAGTAGTTAGCAACAGAATGGTAATGATCAGTGATGGACATTTACACAAGTACTGTCTGTACTCTTGAAGTACATTTACTTCACTCCAATTTTTGATAATTAACACTTCTGCTCCACTATATAAGAGGCAAATGTAATTTACTTAATAGTTACTTTGCACTGCAGCTTTTCAAAAATTAGTGTTGTGACCGTGAACTTGCAGATCGGCTGTCAGCCTCTTGTAAGCTTGTAGATCGACTCTTTTTGAAAAGGTTCCATACTTTTACTCTGATACTGTGTGTATATTTTGAAGCCCCCACACACACACACACACACACACACACCACTTGAAGTATAGGGCTCTCAAATCTCTCCTTCCCATGATCATACCTTCATGGCGTGCACCACTGCCTCAGGCTTCTGGACACAGGACAGGTAACCTGTGGCAGGAGAGGACTCACTGGTGGGCAGCCGCCCTGTGCCCTGAGCAGAGAGAGAGACAGAGGTAGAGAGACACAGAGAGAGAGAGAGAGAGAGAGAGAGAGAGATAATGTCAGCATCAGGATGTGTTTTTTTTATAGGCATGGTAAGTTATTCATGAGAAAGTATGCAGAGACAGACAGACACGCGTCACGATGAAACAGTCTCTATATACCAGTGGTTCCCAAAGGGAAGTTCCAGGGGGTCGCCTGCTAAAGGATAGTTTGGAAGGCCTGGGCCATGGCTCAATGGTCCAGGCACCTTGGCTGGTAATCCAGTCTGGCAGTGTGCCGCAGGTTCGACTCCCGATCCCGACGGCCTTTACTGCCGTAAATGTCTTCCCCCCCCATCTCTTTCCCCATTTCCTGTCAGCCTACTGTCTGTCCCTCCATAAAATATATAAAATAAAGGTGAAAGCCCAAAAAAACAAAAACATTTAAAGGATAGTTTGGAACCAAATGGACCCTTATGGGTCTGTAACTCTGAGAGTGTACAAATTAACAAATATTTACAAATTAGTGTTAAATTAACATTGATTTTACAATATAAATTGGGCTCTCAGAGATAGAAATGTCAAACTGTGGGTCCTTGAAATTAAACGGATTGAGAATCACTGCTAGAGCCGTAAAAATGAATATCTCTTCAAATGGGTCTGCGGCCCAATTAGTGTCAATTTGGGGGTCCTTGACATGAAAAAGTCTGGGAACCACTGCTATATACACCACAGTTCTTCCATCAAACCCAACACAATTGTCCTTTTCTCCTCATGTTTACAACACAAGAACCCCACCCCACCCCACCCCACGGATGTAATCGCCCCCGTTTGTTTGTTTGTTTGCTTGTTGTCTGTTTGTCTGTTACAGCCATAACTTGTACAATTTTAATCTGAATTAAAAACCTAAAATTTGAGTAAGTAGGTCAGGACCTTTACTGTTCAGTTTGTTTCCCCAAATCTGCCAAAGGTCAAGGTCACAGCACCAAGGTCAAAGTGTATGCCCACGCTTACACAAGGGCCACAAGGGTTAGACTGACACTTAACAGAGCATGTGGCGCAGGCATAGCATCTCTCGGAGTGTCTTTCTAGTTTTCTAGTTTCACGTTTATTACGCGACGTGCCACCAGTTCTGTGTGATTTAACCTGTTGCGATGGAAGCAGTGAGCCCATCAATGGACCCCGGGGAGGAGGGGGTGCCTCATCTCAACACCCGTTCCCTGGTGAGTTCCAGACAGACAGTGGCTCTCTGTTGGAGGTACACAGAGAACTTGGGGTGGGGGGCACGTACAATGGCTCCATTCAGGGTGACCTGGCATCAGGACTGTGCATTAGACACAGTTTCATGGCTCCGTTAGCCTGCCCTCAATTCTGTCTGCTCACTAGCCATGCACTTGGTCCGCCTCCCACACAGACCCATGCAGGTCCCAGTTCTAGGGCCTAGTCTGGACCCATCCGGTCCAATAACACTGTGGAAAAGAACTAATGATACTCAGAGTCAAATGTGCTGGACCTTTGCCAACTTGCTATTCACCCAAACACCACATAGTGGGCCATACGTTATTGTAGTAACCCACAAGATATTTATGATTATAGCCTGTCTACACCTTGTCCAGTCACTGTTTCCTTATTATCAGTAAACAGCTGATAACCTTTTCAAACCGCTGTAAAAATAGAGTTAACATAGAGTAAGGGGCAGCAGGAGGGGGAGGGGGGGGGGGGGCAGTTTCCACCCAACCTTGCTGATGTAGACATCCTGGTGGATGTCAGAGAAAATGAACGGGTCATAACCAACAATTTACCTGATATGACCACCAAGCCCTTTGTTAAATATGAGCACACACAGCTTACCTGACCACCAAGCCCTTCGTTAAATATGAGCACACACAGCATGTATCTACCTGACCACCAAGCCCTTCGTTAAATATGAGCACACACAGCATGTATCTAAATTACAGCAGTGAGTCTCCAGCAAGCTGTGTGAGTTACTGAACTTGGAGTAAAAGTATGTAAATCGCTGCCGGCCCGTCTGATGATTTGAAACTCTATGCAAACAGTCCCACGAGCAACAGACGACAGGATTTCCAGTTTATTCCTGGTGTGGCCTGTGATGTACAGAACAAGCATTCGGACGGCTCCAGGCTACGTACGCAGTACAATGTGGGGGATGGTGTCCCCTCCCCTGAATAAAATGGACCCCGATTTAGACCTTCAAAGAGGTAAACATTGTCAAAACTTGAGTGTTTATGAGCATCAAGCAGGCGGCTCGGTTTGTTTGTTGATCTCTCCCTCTCTCCCTCTCTCAACAAGGGCCATCTCTCATGCATGCATGAACTCAGGCCACATCAGAAAGCAGCCGATCAATCATCACACATCCCATAATCATGAACCGGTTTCCATGGGGACAGCAAATGGGTCAGAGCCGGAGGAAGTGCATTGGTTTCTAATCATCCTGAGAGATCAAATAGAATCTGCAAGAGACAGCTAATATTTGTATTGTATATGGAATTAATTTGCCAACTCAAGGAATATTTCATCCATGGACCATAATTGATAGAACTTGAAATAATTATACTACAAATACCGAACCTATGAACGTACATTTGTTAACCAAACCCACTAAATTGTGTTTTTATAATCTTGGCTGTCAATAAAATGAATCAATAGTCCATATTAGACAAATTACCCACAAATTCCAGTTAAATCACACAGGAATACATTTCGAAGCTCACATTTTATCTCCTTGAAAAAAACATGATGTTCTCTTCTCTCTCTTTTTTTTTTTACCATTTTAGTCAAAATGTCAGCATCAAAGCTGGAAAATCAAAGCTGTCTGTATTAAACACATACAAGACTGGTTTGCCAACAACAGAATGTCATGGCATGCACTGTAGATGTACCTTTCAATATAAATCATCATCTTTAATCAACTGTTCGGTTGCCACTAGCTCTGATGAAGGAACAGGACGTTCTGCAAAGTCCATGTCGCAACCCCCGCGTTGCACTCGTGAATCACAGTGACGGATGACGTTGGAAGCAGGGAGGCGAGCACGGAGCATAAAACCTGATTTATACTTAGTTGCACACTGGTGTTGCATGTCGTAAACAGCAGATATGCAAGCTCACGACGGGTCACATTCGTGGTGCGTTGTGAGCTTGCAGAGGTGCTATTTTACTGAGCACAACACTGGCACGCAACCAAGTATAACTGAGGCTTAAACGCCCTCCACGTTGAACAGACCCACACCCCACACCGCGCACGGTCAAAGTTCACAAGCCTCATCGGAAACGGTGAACGATCTGAACACGCTTTAGCGCAGGAGTGTTTGACTCTCTGGGCTTACGACGTTGCGTGGGCCAGGCCTGTGATTAAAAAACACAATATTGATTTACTTGTGGAGGAGGCGAGCGAGTCCTCCGGGCGGTGGCATCACCTCCTTTAAACAAGTCAGAAAACAATTACCCGGCCTCTCCTCCCCGGACGCGGGCAGGGTCAGGGGTGTCCGTGGATCCGAGAGGATAATTACTTTCATAGTGGGATTCAGTTCAAACGGGCTCCGGGGGCTAGGGAGGGCCATAAGCCTGGAGGAAGAGAAGCGGAGACTCACACGCTTTCAATTTCTCTCTCTGGCTTTAGTTACTCTTTCTCTCGCTCTTCTGTCTCCTTCAATTTCTCGCCCTTCTTTTGTGCCCTTATACGTCCCCCCGCCCCCCCTCTCCTCCCATCGCTGTCTCTCTCCTCTTCATCCCTGCTCCTCTACCCACCCACTAACCCTTAAGTCTTTCTCCCGTATCTCTCCCTCGCCTTCTCGTTCCGTCTCTGTCTGTGCGTGTGTGCGTGTCACTAGACTTCCTGCCGTGCGTAGGAGAGACAGAGAGCCTGGCTGGCAGCCTGTGGAGGTGTAATTGGAGAGTTAGAAATAAAGTGAATTAGAACCGACTTGACTTGATTCCACTGTGCACAAGCCGGGGGGGAAGCACAGCTGCGCCCTATGAACTCCTGGCTACTGTTGTAGTGTGTGTGTGTGTGTGTGTGTGTGTTGACATAGCCATGGTGCATGTGTATAAACATCTGTCTCTGTTTGTTTACATGCAACAGTGTATCTGCGCATGAGCTTGCATGTATGTGCAATTGTGCGTTAGCATTTTCCAAGTATTACATACAGCTGCAAGGAAACAGAACAGTTGTTTAATATGATATGTATAATATGATGTGAAAACTGAAATCAAAATGACGTTTTAAAAAAAAAGATGAAAACATGCGTTGCAGTATATGGAAACACTTTTATCACAAAACACACTGCCAGCGTGTTTGTCGGTAGTGACCGGGCTTTGCTTTTTGCCACTATGGTTACAACTTGACCTGACTATTATAGAAGAGGATGCCTACAGTAGGCAGAACAACATCCCAGGTGCTCATCATTGATGCATAACCATTAGAGTGTGTGTGCGTGTTCACTTCAGCCCTATAATTGCGAAACTAGCCGAACTTGGAGCTGTGCTGTTAATGATGGCGTGTGTGTGATGTGTGTGTGTGTGTGTGTGTGTGTGTGGACGTGCACGCCGACATGTCTCACCATGTGCATGCTGTCCTGGCGTTGGGGCAGAGAGGACAGCTGGGACTCTGAATGGTAGAGGGTCGTCCCCTTCCTCAGGGCACGCAGGTCGCCTGTGTTACACTGCTGAGTACACAAAAAGTGTAGTTTAAATACAGGATATATTACACATATATTGTGTGTGATAATGGCTAACTCCCTTTCAAGGGATGATCTCATACACAAGCACATGTGCTCTCTCACATGCGCGCTCGCACATGCACGCACACACACACACACACACACACACACCACACACACACACACACACACACACACACACACACACATCAATGGCCAAATACATATTAATTTGGGGGTCGTTGAACTCCATCGAGCTAATTCAATTGCACCGCGCTGGACTGTTATCACGTCGTGAGGTCATGGACTGAATTCAGTTGACAGTGTCCCTGAGATCCAGCCTTATTTGCAGGCAGAAGAACGCGTGGTGTCCCTGGGGGGGCAGCATGTAGCCTCGCTCCCTCCCGTATAGGCAGTGACACAGCAACACCGCGCGCCGATCCTTATGACATTTCTCATGTCACGTACTAGCGCGCGCTGTGCGCGTGGGCTGCTATGCACGCGTGACAAGCACACGTGATGCCCGGAAGAGATTGGGCTATAAATAACCCAATGAGATCTGTGGGTGGGTGTGTGTGTGTGTGTGTGTGTCTGTGTGTGAGGTACTGTAGTCTAAACGCTACAACGTTGCCCCCTGCCTTTGCACACGTCACTGCTTCGATTGCTTCTCCCATTGTTCCGCCCTAACCTTTTCTCATCCTTCCGTTGGCCCTTCACTGATCTTTTCTTTAGCGTTCCCGATACATCTTCTCACCAGCTATATGCTTAATATTTAAGTATAAATCAGGCTGCAATGATTTGATTCAATCACTGTGTTCTTTCTGCAGGCAGCTTGGGTTTTGTCGTCAGGTTTAACACACTACATGGTCTGTTACTGTACGTGTGTGTGCAAACAATAGCATCACAAGATTAAGTTCACCCAGCGGATAGCATGTGAAAGCATAATAATAATTTTATGATGTCATATTTTTTTTCTCAGTCTAGGGAATTAAAAGGCAATTTGCTGAGGCTATCACTGGTTGAAACACAGTAGACAACATAGAAAACCAAAACAAAACTGCGTTACAAAATCATGCCAGGACTGTCTGTCTTTACAACCTTGCCATCAGCTACTAATTGAGACTTTTTAAAAACGCCTCCCACTACTAAACAAACAGCCACTCCTGGCCAAACTTGTCTGCTAACTTCCTGAGCTGACCTTGGACACTGATGGAGACAAACAGTGTTATTTGTCTGCCAGACAGGCTGGCAGTTGGCCCTCTGCTCTCCTCATGGCTAAAGCACGCGGCCCCTCCATCCATCCATCCATCACAATGTTCTGGGCGCTGACAGGAAGGAGCCGTGGACGTCACACACCATTTCCTGTCTGAGTTATGAGGGGTTCGGGGATGCGGCCGTGACAAACGAGTCGAGGGCACTTCTTCAGCACCTTCTGGACAGCCATGGTTTGATGGACTGTGGGGTAGAGGTAGTCCCATACTGGACAGCCATGATTTGATGAACTGTGGGTGGGGTAGAGGTAGTCCCATACTGGACAGCCGCCCTATAGAGCACCGCAGTCCAGCCCCCTTTCATGACGACGCCAGGCCCAGGAAATAAATCCCAATGCATTTTCCTCATAGACATTTCATAAAGTATTTATTTAAAGACCTTTTAAGCCTCGTACAAAGCCAACTCGAGTTGTGACAAATCATGACAACAAACACAATTTTTCGGGCCGAACAAATAATTAGAAAGAAGAAGGAAACGGTAGGTTACAACACTTTTTTCTGTTGTTTTTCTTCTTTGTAATTATTTGTTCGGCCCAAAATGTTGTGTTTGTTGTCATGATTTGTCACGACTCGAGTTGGCTTTGTCCGCGGCGTAAACGTCTTTAAATAAATACTTTTTGAAAAGCCTATGGAGAAAATGAACGGGGAATTCACTTCTGGGTCTCACGTCGTCATGAAACTAAATTATTCCCGTTCATTTTCCTCAGACATTTCAAAAAGTATTTATTTAAAGACCTTTTAAGCCTCGTACAAAGCCAACTCGAGTTGTGACAAATCATGACAACAAACACAATGTTTCGGGCCGAACAAATAATTAGAAAGAAGAAGGAAACGGCAGGTTACAACACTTTTTGTTGTTGTTTTTCTTCTTTGTAATTATTTGTTCGGCCCAAAATGTTGTGTTTGTTTGTCACGACTGGAGTTGGCTTTGTCCGCGGCGTAAACGTCTTTAAATAAATACTTTCTGAAATGCCTATGAGGAAAATGAACGGAGAATCATTTCCTGGGCCATGGTAGGGGGCGGGACTGCGACGCTCTATAGTACAGTATATACGGGTGCTACTCTCCCCGTGAACCGCCTGTCTGGTGGCATTAAAGGGCCGGCGTTCGCGGTCACAGCGCGCTTAGCCAAGTAGGTTAGCGCCGCGGCTAACCGTTAGCCATCACATGGTGATACAACAAAGAATACATTGGGCTTCTCATCACAAACCATTTATACTAGCTATAAACACTTATGTCATGGACAATAACCTCCCCCCCCCCCCCCCCCCCCCCGTAAATGAATCTTACGTATCTCCAGGGACCATTTTTGGCTAGACTTTTCAACACAGCATACCGAGCAGAGTGAAATTTAGTATGTTGTTGTAAGTAGAGGATCTCTGCAAGTTGATGTTTCATACTGTAGTGAAATTACTGGAGTCCAATCGCTTCCTCAGAAATCAAACAAACATACATTATGCTTTTGGAGAATGTTGTGAATTCATGTCAAGTATATGGTGAGTTATAGTCAACATGGGTAAACATGCCAGACCAGTGGTATGTTCCTTTTAAGTCGTTTAAGAGACATAATGTGATATAGTGTAGTGTGTTTGTTGGATAAACGTTTGGAGCTTACAGGTAAAGTATGTCTCACGAGCCCTCCAGTCCTTTATGAATTGTACTTCTGTATTTTACAGTTTGGCTCGCCACCAAAGAAAGGGGGATCTGTGTAAAATCTGTAACAAATGATACATCAAGCAGCAGAGATCCATGTTCAAATACGTTTCTCACTTCATCCGATACTGTACCTTAGTCAATAATTCAGTCATTGTTCATCTGTCCCTCGCCATTTTAAGATCTAGTTTCAGCAAGGTCAATGTGGCTTCAGTAAAGGGATGGGAGGTAATCGGTCATATAAATCATTAACTTATGTGAGTCATGCCGAGCACCCTCTTGTTGATGATAGAGTACCATAGAGCTGGCACACCAAGTGCTACACATTTCAACACACTTCACACACCCTGTGTTCACGGCCATGTGTTTATCATTTTGTCCATAGTCCCTTTTATGATTTTTTTGTAACCAATCAGACGAGCTGCCTGGTATGCAGGGTCAACATTTGTCTGATAAACTGCTATTGTTTCCTTCATGGTCAACACAGGCTTCCCCGGAAGGCCAGTTCCACCACGTGGGCTGTTAGGTAATATATAGGTCCACTGAGGCATGATAATCCGTTGTAAACCACCTGAGTACTGAGACGCCCCAGTAAGCAGGCTGTTGCATAACAGTGACGTGGGAATAATCTTCCGCATAAAAGGTAAAATTGTATTTCTGTGCAACGTACACATCATATCACACTACAGTAATAGTATTCTAACACATTCACCATTTGTATGACCCAATTAAATGAACCAGAGCAGGCTCTGATAACTTCATTTCAAGTCTTGCCCTGAACAAGTCAGACAACATAACATTTCTGAATGACAAAAATGACGAGATAACATTCATAAATATTTCATAAATTCCTACATTCTTCAATTACACACCGTCGTGCCAGTTGTCCGCCATGCATAATGGATGCTGGGATCTACCTATCGCCCCCCAAGTACCTTCAATTATTCAGCACACCAGACGTCCTGACAAGCCTGGACAAGCGAGTGCCGCTCATGCACCAAAGCACAATGTAGCATTCATTCACCTACAAGCTACCTTGCACCAAGCCGCCCCGCTGTGCTGTGCTCTGCAGAACAGCGCTGGGAACAAATAGAAGGCACCGTGCCAGGACGAGGCCACACACAGCCGGTGCCACCCTTGTGCATTTGTTTATTTTGCATGCTAGCAGTGGATTAAAAAACACCGTCCGTGTCTTCTTGCGGCAAGCTATAACAGCTGTGAAAGTCCCATCACCGGAAAGACATACAGACTAACAGAACAAGGAAAAGAAGAGGCAGGTCCCATTGAGCTCAGCAGAGTATGGCGTCCCAAGAAAAGTCAGAAGATCAGTGGCATACACAGGAGAGAGTTACCTTCTTGGATGGTATCTGTGATAAGCTATACCGGCTATAAGCCTGTGGAGAGAGAAACATGTTGTTGTGTGTTGGTCTGTTATTGGACTTATTATCCATTACTGGTTACCCAGACCGTGACATGAGCAAAACGTTGCTGAAAAGGAAAACATTGTGGATGACAGTATGCATGTGTAACACTTGATAGTTTGAGGCAAAGCTCTCTTAAGTTACTGTAAATAAAATAAAATAAAAGTACACTACTGGAGGTCAGAGTTTAAGTTGTATTATTTTAAAGATGCCTCTCTGTAACACCTTTGCACTACACAGACTTTTTCAAATATCATCTTATGGAGTGTGCCATTCCCAGCTTGGAGCTGCTAATCATTTTAAGTGTACCACACTGCTGGAAATCACAGCTGGCTTTCCGGTGCCTGCCTACCAAAGTTATTCAAAAATAAATATTCAGTCAAGCTATGATTTTAAAAGCAGTGTCATCTCAAACTGTGGCTAATATTAGATACCTGACATTAAAGCACTATAAGACAAGGTGTAGCTCCTAATTGCAGCACTTTGGAGATAATTACTCTCGGATCACTGGGGTTTCGTGTCAGTGGTGCCCGCCCACATGCACTTTTGCCTACTCACAGGGTCATGGATCTGCCAAGCGATAATTGGGCAAAAAAAAAGCATAATGAAAGAGATACAAAGGCTTACTAACACTAATCCATGTAACTGCATCTGAGTTGATAGCAGTTCAGTCACATAAGACTCAAGAGTAATGAAAACAATATTTTCAAATAGTTACTGTACAAGAGACAATTCTAGCACATATTATATACTTCAAATTGAGTTGAATCTACAGTATGTGATGTTATTGCCCTGATGAAGGCTCTTGGCCGAACCGAGCGTCTTGTTGTGCCATTAATAAAACATATGAAATGTGAGTACTTCCAGACTAATTGGCTACGTTCGCCGTACTGCGTCCACCATTGACTTGAAATTTGGGATGTTCTGTTTTGGGGATTTTGATTCCCGTTTTTGATATACTGCATTTTGGGATCAGCATTCCACTGTGAAATCCCATAGTTGAGGTACAACCTCCGTTTCTAACTCAGTATTTATACTCTCATAATATAAACGTATGAATACATTTCAAAGAGGCCAAATAAATCACAACCTAAATAGGGAACCTTGTCAATGAAATGATCATCGTTCATACTCCATATACAAACAACACCTCAAGCCAAGGCGTGACCTCCGGGTGAACTGGAAGTGTCACCTTCTCTCCTCCATTCCCACAACCTCCGCTGTAACTTGTCGCTTTACGCTTTACTCATTTTGTCTCTCCTCTCCTCGTCCTCCTCTCAGCGCCGCTCTGACAATCCGCCCCGGGGTCCAACGTTACGGCTCCTTACTGAAGCTTACTGGCTCCCCATGAATTAAACATCGGATAAACATACAGTACGCAGCCCCGCTATGAAGAAGAGGCAGTTTCAGACATAGATATATATAAACACTAGATAGCTCACCCGCGCTGTTGGCCAATGGAGAGCGACGTCGTTACGTGGCGGCCATCTTACCTCGGGACACATAACATTGTGTCTATGGGGCATGTACTCTTAAATGACCATAACTTGCTCAATTTTCAACCGATTTTCAAACGGTTTGGTTTGTTATAAACGTCAGAGACGTCCGCATACTTATATGCTTTTATACGACGTTCATATAAAAAACATAAATTAAGCAGATAAGCGTCCTGAATCATAGCCACGTTGACAACGTTTGTAATAAACCAACCCGTTTGTAAATCCGTCAAGATTTGAGCGAGTTATGACTGTTTCTGTTTGAGCTGCCATTGAACATACTGTACTGTATCCCCGAAGTAAGATGGCTGCCGGGTGAACGACGTCAGAAACTCCGCCTTGAGCCATCTAGTGTTTATATATATCTATGGTTTCAGAGAGACCGTTGGCTCTCGTAGCCGTCGCCATTGTATCATATTATGTGTTTGCCGATGATGACGCCTCTACGCTGTGAAGAGTGGGCGGTACGAGAGTAGATATACAGAGCGTTGGGACAGGCTTTATTCTTTTGTCTTGATGGTTTATTGAATGTCTTGGCAACTCATGCACTGATATTGTGGATGTTTAACGCTACTGAATTACACAGTCTATGAGTGCTACTACTGTATGTGCTGGTGAATGCAATGCATGTCCGCCACATGACCTCACCTGAGAGAGAAGCTTATTGTTGTCATCCTCTAGAATGCGCACTTTTGTCTCCAGCTGTCTGATGTAGTTGGAAGAGGAATCTGGGGGAGAGAGAGAGAGAGAGAGAGAGAGATTAGGATTTTAAAGACCATGAAGGGTAATACAGTCAGACGGGACCGATGGAGCAAAATGACCCCACAGCACTCAGAAGACGGTTGACATGCTCTTTGAAGAACCCGTTATGAAAGCACACTCCAGTCAACCATACATCAAAGTCTGCCATGTAAAATATGTGCAGTAGTTTGCAGGTGTTTCAGCTAAAGGTCATTTCTTTCTGAGCATTGTGTGATCATTTCAGCCACAGAATCATGTGGCTATTATTTACAGCAATGTAAAGCCACACAGCAACACTGACATAGATCAATTGCACGTTATAAACGCTGCCACCTTTTATGAATCACAATACCACCCAACATGGCTGGATTGGGTCAAAAAATCCTCACAAATGAAATCTGGATCAATGTCATGAATCTCATTGTGTAAATGAGATCGATATTGAGGTAGTTGGTCAAAAGTCTATTAGATTTTGTCCGTATCGCCCAGTCCTACCGTTTGTGTCACCTAAGAGTGGATGTCTCCATGGATAGTAAAAGCCATACTTTTTACAGTATATAACTACTTTCTAGGTCAAATGTTTGATATGACATTATGCATATTCAAAGGGGGCACACAACATGATGAACTTGAATCAACTTTGGCGAGGTCAGATCGGGGACAGTGGCGTAAATATCGACGGTGCAACCGGTGCGATGCACCGGGTCCCAGCGCCCCCCCCCAAAAGGGGCCCATGAACGGGGAAGAAGAGGAAAAAAAAGAGTCAGGACGACGGTGAAAGCCTGGTTTCAGGGGCTATCGGTCGCAGGAAGAGTAACACCAAGGATTCGTCAGTGATGTCACTGACTGACTGGTTTATAAACGGCTTCAAGTCCATACTACTTCCGTGTTGCATAACAGTGACATCACCACTTGGTATGTTTACCACCTGCCTTGTTTCAAGGTGTGTGTTACTGCATATGTTTATGCAGCGCTGCCTGTCAGCAGCACAACAAGCTCAGCTGTAGCCTATTCTGTCACGTTCCGTCACGCTAATGAAACACTAGGTGGGATTATTATGTCATGTCAGCACTATCAGAAGATGTAACCCAGGTAAAGTAATCTCAGTAATCTGTCACTCTGCAAGTTTAACTAAAGTTTTTTCCATCTGTCCAAACTCCGTCATTTCTGATAGCCTGCAGCCCTGCAGTCCTACAGATATACAGCCCCGCAGCCACAAAACTATTTTAGGGGGCCTACACAAGATATCTGCACCGGGGCCCATTGCCATGTAGTTAATCGCCCCTGATCGGGGGACGTGCCTGGGAGAACACGGAGGCGCGATTTCACCGTGCTGGAGAGCACAGAGTTCTCTAAAAGAAGCACGTTTAATTTACGAGATCAAAGCAGAAGTGTATCCAGAGGAACTGCAGACAGCTTGTCAGACACGCACGCACACGCACGCACACACACACACACACACACCCCACCCACCCACCCACCTTGGGGCACACCGTTTTGTTATTGTACATTAAAGTGCAGAGATAGAGGCGTGATTGGGGAGACAGTTTGAAGGGTGTCTGGTTGGTTGGATGATACAGAGGTGAAGTTGCTGCCTGTAGAAATATCACACATGCAAAGAAAAAAGAAACAGAGATGGACTGAAACAGTCACTCAAACACACACCAGTCCAAGCGCGTGCACTCTCAATGCCTGCCCCCCCCCCCCCCACCCCCCCCCCACCCCCCCCCCACCCCCCCCCCACCCCCCCCCCACACACACACACACACACACACACACACACACACACACACACACACACACACACACACACACACACACACACACACACACACACACACACACACACACACACACACACACACACACACACACACACACACACACACACACACACACACACACACACACACACACACACACACACACACACACACACACACACACACACACACACACAGACTTGAAACACCAAAACAATTTGTTTACTTATTACATAACTGACTCAAACCAGTATAACGGGCCGCTCCATTCATTAGCCTAGAACCTAGTTATTCCATATGCTGTAGCCAGGGGGTGCTATTCTGCAGCACCGCCACCATTTCACATTATCGGTCACTCACAAGGGCCAGCCTGGATTAGACTCTCTCATTGATACACAATCAGTTCCGGGCACTATGTTAGTTACACCCTGGCCCTGCAGTTCCGTGAATGCAGATCTCACCAAGCTGATGCAGGATCAGTCCTGGGCACTATGGTAGTTACACCCTGGCCCTGCAGTTCCGTGAATGCAGATCTCACCAAGCTGATGCAGGATCAGGGATAATACACCCTGGCCCTGCAGTTCCGTGAATGCAGATCTCACCAAGCTGATGCAGGATCAGGGATAATACACTTTCTATGGACCAGACTTTAATTGTAAATTAAAGCCGATTAAAGTGTGGCAACTTCGGACAATTTGTCCAGCCTACAGCGCCAGTGGGTCCACATTTTCCGTCAGACCTCAAGAGAGGAGGGGAGCTGTGGCAGACACAGTGCTGGACAGTGGGCTCTGGGCTGCAAAGAGATGATTGTTCTGGCCAGCTATACTGTAGATGGAGGGAGAGATTCAGTGACCCGGGCTGATAATCCTCTCTCCCTGTCCTGTGACCCTCTAATCTGGATCAATCTGTTGGACTGACCTGCAGCCAGACCTCAAGCCGATTAAGAATGAAGGTTCCTCACCGTGGTCCGACAGAGAACCGACAGGTCTATATACACTCAGACTGACGGAGAGAGAAAGCAAGTGAAGAGAAACATCCACCACTGCTTTATGAGTGGGAAAGGAGTTGTGGAAATATTTCTTGGTGTACTTATTATTCCATATTGCTCCAAGAGGTGGGGAATCCTCAATCCCACAAATCATATGAAGTTCCTCTCAGCACCATATCAGCCAATTAAAAAAAAAAAAAAGGAGTGCTCTAGATCCGGAAGAGAATGAAAATGACTCAAGTTTTACACCTTTTACACCACCAACAGTCCAGCGAATGCCTGCGTTGGACCAAACAAGAGGATATCCAACCGCTCTGAGCAATATGTGGCGACAGTTTTCTCCAGACACTACCCTATCTCCTTTTGCATTCCTTCAAGCTGTTGATGTGTCAGGATTGACTCCGAGGGAGTGAGAGATGGATGTTAAATCACTTCATAACATCATGTGATTAAGTGGTTTTCAATTTCAAAAGTGGTGGTCAATACACCAATGTACTGTATGCACACTCTCAACAGGGAAGCACGACAGAAACAAATGACTACACAGACACATGGGGCTGGGGGGCACATTAACTATGCCCAACTAATGCGTCTACAAAAACGCCCAGAAAAGACTCTTCCTGCTATGCAGGAACTAAGGAATGTTGAGGTCAGCTAATGCTCTTTAAAGAGAGAACACCAATCCCTAATTTAAACTAAAGTACAGTCACTTCACTTTTAACATTGCATCCTGGTTCCTGGTACTACCTCCTCAGTGTCGAGGGACGTACAATTACAGGCTGCAAACAAACCCTGACTGACCTATCACCGTGGTAAAGCAGACGATTGCAGCCATCCCTCTTAAATCAGCACTTTCAGCTACTGCCCTCAAGGGAAACATACAGAATCCCATTGGCAAAGGGGGAGGAAAATTGTCCCCGTTGCCATAAAATAAATGAATCAGTCACTTTTTGAAGCCAGTCTGCCAGTGTAGCACACAGCATTTTATAATTATCTATTTGACCCTAAATCATACCTCACCGTCGAGTACTTCTTGGTGCTCCTTTTTATTGTTGCTTCTATTGTGTTTTTATGTAAACCTATAAATCTACTTTATTGTGCATGCAAAAAGTAGATATTTTCAATTCAGTATACATCATCCCCAAAGAAAGGAGAGAGAGAGGGGGGGATGAGAAAGATAGAAGGGGGAACCTTGTCCTCGCACAATCTGGTGAGCTATTTTTACCACTGTGCAAGTGTTGTTTATCCAATGAAATGAGGTGACGTGTGCACGCGAAAGAGTGTGTGGGACTGTGTGCAGTCTGTGCACATGATGCGCACGTTTTGCACGGATCGCACTGTGAATACAGAGTACACTGTGTAGGCATGCGTGTGTGTGTGTGTGTGTGTGTGTGTGTGTGTGTGTGTGTGTGTGTGTGTGTGTGTGTGTGTGTGTGTGCACGCGCGTGCGTGCGGCCGAGCGAGACAAAACATGACGCAGAGTCACAGACAGACAGTGGCGTGGGCCCGTCCCTCTCTCCCAGCGCCCGTGTCACTTCATATCACGTCAGGGCCACTGTGACCCACTTCCACACTAGTCACTCTCCTCTCCGTCTGCAGCGTACCCACAGCACAACAATACATAAAAATAAAAAAAACATTTTATTTATAACACACTTTACATTTTGAAGCAAATACCAAAGTGCTACAAGAGTAAAAAAAACAAACCTGGTGTGTTTATTATGAAAATCTAATTCATTTTCATATCAGTGTGGACAGACTCATTTGATACGAGATTCATAGTTGGGGGACAAAAAACCCTGGACTAATGAATTATATCCATCATCGCAACAGTCCCCCCTTCCCCCTCCCCCCTGCCTGGAAGATTTGGCAGGAGCCGCCACTGGTTGTGTGCATATTTGAGATTATAAAGACGACTCTGCATTTTTTGCTCAGAAAAAAATAATAATTGTACTTAGTCCTCTTTTTATGCACCTTTAAACACTTGACTGTTCCTAACTAAAATGTGTGTGTATATATATATGGTACAGTGGCAGCTATTGCTGTCTGATGGCGTATATACGCATATTATATTTTTATTATCCAATTAGTATAAAACTACAGACTCTTTTTTTGTACACATTTTTCCCTATAGTATTATTACCATTATTGTCTGAAGCCGAACAATTTTTTTTATTTACTCTTATGCACAAGATGCAAACTACCTTCAACCTCGAGAATGTGTCGATTCTCCTCAAGTGTGAGGTTTAAAAATCGGTTAGAATTTTAAATCTACTCTAGTGTGAGCTCTGCTTAACCTTTTTATTACTCCCATTTCATCTCCTCTACTTCTATCTCGCCCCACCCACACTGCCCATTGCTACCTTCTTAACAAGACTTTGAAATTTCTCTCTCTGCCGCTCTTGTCCTTTTCTGCCACCAACACGTTCTACTCTTCGACCTCTTCTCACTTTCTTAAACTTTTCAACTTACATCTTCCATTACCCCAGTTTCCAACCCTGCCCTTACATTACCTTTAATACCACCACTCCCAGCATGGGGTGGTGTGTGTGTGTGTGTGTGTGTGTGTGTGTGTGTGTGTGTTGGGGGGCACTGCACAAGACCGGGGCAAGGCTTATCAGTCTCACCAGATGCCCACACCATGGCAATAACCGTAAGACCTCAAACTGACCAAAACATAATTTAGTTGTCCTCTCTTCTAAATTTAGAGTAGCCAATTATAACCCGTCCCCGTCCCCGTCCCCCCCGTCCCCATTTCTCCCAATTTAAGTCGCATCGAGCGAATGTTCACAGCACACACATTTGCAAAAATGAACTAAATTGAGTGTGTACTGCACGTGTCATGGTTGGCACCCTCGTAAATAGGTGAGCTGTGCTCCAGTGTGAGCTGCGGTGGTCCAGGCAGATCAAAGCGAGTAGCTGTTCCAGATCGGGAGGAGGTAAACAGACACTCCATGCTCATCTCTGGCAGCTTGTTTGTAAAGGATACACTTTAGGTAAGAAATAGGGCACACAGTAGCACAATCTCCATTCATTTCACGCATACAACTCAGCAACTACAAGTTTAAAACTCACTACTCACTACTTCCGTACAGTAGTATTTTTCTGTGGTGATGTGTATACCGCTACTTCAGAGCTCAGCACGCTTCTGACTGGCTTGTCTCAAAATGACATAGTTGAGCTTTTCTAACTTTAGCCAAAGAAGGTATTTAGAGGAATGTATTCCATGGGAGATTCAGTTTCAGCTTCACCCAGCTGAAGGCGGCTCAGAGGCACTTGAGGAGAGCCGTTATAGGGTCTAGGTGTCTTATAGGGGACACTTCAAAATGTACAGTATGCTGGGCAGGCCAGGAGGCGAACTGGTGACCTTCTGATTATCAGGCAGTATTACTACGCATATAGCTATACGACCATCCTCAAGCTATGACCACCCCCATACAGTAAAGGGAGCCTAACTCAGTATAAGAATCAAGCTTTTCCATGCAGAGTAGACTATATCAAAGCAGCTTTGGTGAGAGAGTACCGAGTAAAATCCTCTGTTCATTTATATATTTGTAACCAAGTGTACAAATGGAACCAAATGTCTCTCTGAAGACATTTTTTACCAAAATATGGAAACCTCTACTCGACCACCTACCATCAGTTGCCCTTAGCTAATATGTCTCTGAATAGCTGTTTAATAGTTTTCAACGAATGGAAGGGAAGGCTTGATGGGTCTATGTAAAGCTGCTTTCTGCTCTGAATTAATGAGTCTCTGCTTAGCTGGTTAATTGTATCAAATGCATGTTGTGATTTGCTATAGCTGATGAACTGCTCTGATTAACTAATACAAAAATAACCAATGATCAATTTCTTTTAATCATATTTAGTTATTTTCATTTTCTATTTATTTATTTTTATTTCATTTTTTTTCTGTCTATCGTTTGTCCGCTTCTGTTAGCCTGTTTTGTACTTATCGTTGAATGTATTGAATGTAGGTGGTTTATTTTTATTTATTTTTAAAGCACAGGGACGTTACAATGTAATGATACAAGCACATGTATGTGTATACTGTAAATTGATGTGCTCAAATAAATAAACATAAAAAAAGCTAAGCTCCGGTAGTTGGCCTGACGGACTCCTGCACAGAGCGGACCCCCCTGCCTGTGGGGCAGGGTCTTCCGTCTGCCCTCCAACTCTACTCTGCACACTCGGAAATTAAGCATATCTACTTCAAGGGTCCGTTTTTGTTCCATTTGTAATCTCTCAGAGAGAGCACTGAAGACTGAAGATGTTGTGTATGGTTTATAAAGGACGTGGCTTTGGAATCCCCTGATGGTTTTGGAGTGGGAGCTCATGCTTGTTGAGAGGCCGGTGGTGCGTTCAAACGGCTCTGCGCTTTATTTTTCCTGGCCTGGCTTAAAAGCTTTCATCTCCCCTTTACAGATGTTCTGCAGCGTTTCAGCACCAAGACATGGATATTCTCTCAGTGATGTGTGTGAATGAGCATGTTATGTGCAGCATGCATAAGTCAGGGTGTGCGCGTGTGTGGGTTGTGCGTGGGGGCTGTGTAAGCGCTGTGTGTGTGTGTGTGTGTGAGAGTGTGTGTGTGTGAGTGTGTGTGTGTGAGAGAGAGAAAGAAACTGAGAGGCGCAGGGTGGGGATTTTGAAACCCATGTGTGACTCTATTTCATGCGTGCATGTGTGTGTGTGTGTGTGTGTGTGTGTGTGTGTGCGTGCATGCATGCATGCATGCATGCATGCAAGAGAATGGTACTAAGTGTGTTTATACCTAGTGTGTGTGTGTGTGTGTGCACATGCCTGGGTGTGCGTGTGTGTATGCGTGTGAGTGAGTGTGTGTGTTCTCAAAGCAGGAGGTTGGGTCAATTACCTCAAGATGTTGAAGAAAGAGGAGAAACAGTCTAAACAATCTCTAAACGTCTCTCTCTCTCTCCCTCCCTCTCTCCGTCAGCAGCCAAGCTAGCAAGCAGTACATTCCATGCAATCTGACCTCTGGCTACAGAAAGTCCCTCCGTCAGACAATAAAGTCTTCATCAAAGAGAATTAGAACAACTTTTCAGAGAACATACTGGAAGACTGGAACTGCACCATGCAGTATGATGGGAGGGTGGGGTCGCACACTGTACATGCAACAGGAATTCCTATCTCTGAAAGAAGCATTGGTTGAGGGACAGCTTTAAGAATAGTCTGATTTACAAAATCCTCCAAAACAGCAGACCTACAAGCTCACAGCACAACCGTCGTACGACGAAAGAGTATAAATAAGGCTTTACACAGCAGGGAGAGAGAGTGGGAGAAAGACAGTGAGGAGAAATGTAACAGATTAAAGTAAACATATATTGCTTAGAGAAAAGAGGCATGCATTCAGAAGAAGTCAGGTGAGGAAAGGATCTGATGTGGTTTTACTGATAGGAAGCATTTGATTGCAGCTCCATAGCTGCCGTTGTCAGAGAAACCTCGTCAGTGCCTGGTGCAAACAAAGTGTGCACAGACACACACGGACACACACACACACACGGACACGCACGGACACACACACGGACACGCACACCATTCATTATGGTTTCCATCGAATCCAATGATGACGTCCACTACTCCACTTATGTCCTTAACGGTGCATTCTTAGGTGGCTATGGAGTCCTACCCTGGAGCCACATGTTCTACTGCAGGTAGGGCATGTAATGTATGTGTAGGTTGTAGTGGTACAGTACTGGCAGTCATGTAGCTGTAATGTAGGTTGTAGTGATGGTAGTAGTACTGGCATGGGTCATGGGTGTGTTCCTCGTGTGTCTCTGCTGCCTCTGTTGCCGTCTTCTGGCAGTCCTGTCCTCCTCCAGACAGTGAGTTCATTCAGTGCAGCAGCAGCCTCAAGGTCCTCAGGTCTAATCCTGCACTTCTTCAGTGACGTCTTCATCTGGTCCTTGTACCTCTTCTTCGGCCCCCCTGCCAGGCCGCCGGCCATGGTGTAACTGGCCACACAGCACTCTGCGGGGTAAGTCGGACTCGAGGCATTCCGGATCACATGTCCAAACCAGCGCAGTTGGTGCTGGGCGATTGTAGCCTCCATACCTCCGGCAGTTTGTTTTCGCCAGAAATCTCAGTGTGAGGCACACGATCACGCCAGGTGAGGCCCAGGATGCACTGAAGGCATCCAATATGGAAGCGCTCCAGGGCCTTGATGTGACGGCTGTATGTGGTCCATGCTCCACAGCTGTAGAGGAGGGTGGTGATGCAGACGGCAGTGTGCAGGTTGTTGACACACACACACACACACACAACACCCCCCCCCCCCCCCCCCCCATACAGGAATAATAAAGGGTTTGTGTACCAGGTTTCAAGTGTATCTACTCTGTGTATGTCACTGCATGCTACGGTGCAACCTCACCGGTGCATGTCTGTGTTTGTGTGTGTGGTTGTGTACAGGAATGCATGCAAACATGTCAAACCATGTGTCTGCATGTATGTTACCTACGAACGAATATGGTGCCTACATGGCACCATATTCGTTAGGAAGTGTGCGTGTGCGCCTGCGTGCGTGCGTGCATGTGTGCGCACAGCTCTGCTGCCTGCTGCTCGGTCACATAGGCATGTAGGGAGAGTCAACTGGGGAATCAGAGAGGAACAAGTTAAGTGGGCACCCATGCTGCATTAATGAGGGGGATGGCAGAACCTGGCAACCCGCGCACGTAAACCACAGGCCCCTGGAAGGGCTTCAAAGCCTAGTCTGTCTCGTCAGCTGCAGGGGAGCTAACCCCGTCTGACAGAACATGGCACTTGCTCTGAGAGCGAGAGAACGCCTCACCTCCCTGCCCGAGCTATCTGTGCGTGCGTGTGTGCGTGCGTGCGTGCGTGCGTGGGCAAAGATGTGGGGGCATGTTTAAAAATGTGTGAAAGTTGGTTTGCTTTTCCAGTGAATGGAATGATGAAGTACACATGTTACAGTACACACAGATTGTGAGCCTTTGTGTGTGCATGTCTGTTACAACCACATCTAATGTATGTGTACACACACACACACATGACATCAGCAATGCTTTACTGCACAGCATTATCCCAGGAGTGACAAGTATAAAAGAGAAAGGGTCAAATGGATTATACTTCAAAGGGGTGTGTGTGTGTGTGTGTGTGTGTGTGTGTGTGTGTGTGTGTGAGAGAGAGTGAGTGAGTGAGTGAGAGAGACCACGTGAGCAGTTTTTAATCATTAGCTACATTTGTATGGCAGAGCTGCAGAGCCAAACAGAGCTCACCAGGTTCGCGGAGCTCAGAAATGTTCCTAGCTGGGGTTTACATGCACTTATCCCATTTATGTGAAACGATAGACCCTGTGTGGCATAATTCACTTTGTTGTCAGCAAGTGGTCAGGCTCAGACGAAGTTTGTTTAATCGAGTGATCTAAATATTTGGTCAACTCTGTGAAAGGCCCTTTTTGCCCTGCAGTGAAAATGAGAGTAGTGGGGACCGTGTGTAAAAATCACACCTGTGTGAAGTGAGGGGCGCTTTACCAACCCTTATCCTCTTACATCATCGCGACATCATATGCGGATTTGCTCAGTGACAGACAAAAGAAACATTAAACTCTGTTCATTGTTAATGGCGTTGTTAATGTTTGTCTAGACAAACATTAAACCTGTATATAGGAGGGGCTAAAAACACGTCTACAGATACTAAAACGTGTTTACTTTTTTTGTATGAAAAAATCTTACACTAGCTGCATGCCTCCAGTTGCCTGTTACGCAACACCACATTCCTTAGGGTTAGGAAGGTGAGGAACAATATGAGTTCAAAGAAGAGTATTTGCTGGCCATTATATAACTGGATGTTTTTGAGTCCATTGCGGACCTATGTGTGTCCCTGGGTCCCTGGCTGGCTGGCTGGATGGCTGGCTGGGTCTGTCCGAGCACGAAAATAGCGTTTTCACCACCAAGTGTCACTGTGTGTCACATATTAACTGTATACATGATGATTTCGGGTGTGACAGTATAGTACAGTGACAGTACTGTAGAGGGACCCCCTGGGGACCCCCACACAGTAACTCTGTCATTTCTCAACCATTTCGGATACAGGGCGGCTCGCTAGAACCGGCCCGGCCCCCTGGGCGCATTCCGCCCAGGGGGATGTTCCGGGGACCCCCACACGGTAACATTTCTAACCGTTTCTCTAACGGTTCGGAGTGGACACAGGGCCCGCCACCCTGGGCGCGTTCCTGTGGGTCTGTACGTTTCAGAGTTGCACCACTCGGTTCACACAGGTGTGATTATTTTCATGCAAGATAAATACCCGCCAGTCATGTTTGAGCTCCATATATGGAGACAACCTATAGCTCCATCATGTATGGCGACAACAACAATATCCAGTAAGCTGACAGACTAATGTAGAAACCTCATATATGGATATACACGCCTGGCATCGTCATGGTGATACGTACTGCGTACTCAGTTGGTTGGCATCGCCATCATGACACGCATCTAGTGAACCATATATAAGAAGAATCCGAGGTTTAGGGAGCTAGCAGCATTTGCTATGCTCCTCACGAGAGACTCCATTGCCTTCCGGACGAGACAGGATATTTGGCCTTACAACCCAAATGTTCTCAGTGATATCTGGCTTTACAAAC
Organism: Electrona antarctica; assembly: GCF_951216825.1. Taxonomy (NCBI): domain Eukaryota; kingdom Metazoa; phylum Chordata; class Actinopteri; order Myctophiformes; family Myctophidae; genus Electrona; species Electrona antarctica. The sequence goes on along the minus strand of NC_136798.1, from coordinate 9,125,564 downwards.
CGGATATCATTGGGTTCGAAATTTCGGTTAAGTCCGGATCGGACACCACTGCAGCGGGATCTAAACCAGAAAAAGCACTATAAGACACGTTTACATCAGGGTCTTCCATTTTCAATTCATCAAAACAAATAATAATTGGGTTTGACAGCACACCACCAAACCCGATGCCAATAATCCATTTAGCAAGCCTCACTCTCAAATATTACAAATCTTTCTTTTTTCTCTCACTGTAAATGTATGACACATGGCGTAATAAGGGAATAAGGGATGATGACCAAATGCAACGCCCCACTCCAGGATTGACAGCATCATAGTATTAAACCCTAACAGGTTCCCAGATTGCCCTAATCAAAAGATTAAAGCCACTGGCCATTAGCTCCAGATGTGGTCTAGTCGTCATGTGTGACTGTGACCTTCAAATTTGTTCACCATTTCAGTTTTACGGCATTATAAATCACTGGCACACATACTGTACGCAAGCAACTTGTGTGTGCGTATGCATTTTCTCATAAAGTGAAAATAACCCCCCACCCTCCCCTTTGGGCACACACAGCGATCAGCAGCTGACCTGTGAGGGTGGTGACAAGTAGTGGAGGAGACAGCGGGGAAAAAAGTGCTTCACTGGGCTGGATGGGGTGTGTGATACCAACAAGACATGTCTATGTTAGTGTCTGCTGGACGCGCTATTAATAAACTATGCTTCTCTCTCTTCCCTGCACCTCCATTTCCTCTCTCTCTCTCTCTCTCATTGTCTCAGAGGATGCTGTGAGACAGACGGATCGATACCCAGACTTCAGTTACCAGACAATAGACGTTAACAGTTGCCCGCGATGCATCAAACAGTCCCACATGACCTCTCCAACTACAAAATGTGAAAATGCTTACCGGTACTAGTGCTGGTATCCTCTTTGACTACATGAACCCTATAGAGATCCTATTCATCATAATAGGTGAACATTCTGCTAAAATGGGCAAACATTCGTTGAAAATAGCAGATCGGCTGATTTAACGGCAGGAGCAATAGCTCAGCTACCGCCACCATAGTTGTAAGATTTGCGGTAATTCTATTTGAAAATATTTGAAAATAGTACAGCAGAACAGTACAAAAACTATTCTAAAAAGGATGACACAAAAAGCCTTGGTGGAGGCCTGGGCCGTGGCTTAGCGGTCCAGGCACCTTGGCTGGTAACCCAGTCTGGCAGTGTGCCGCGGGTTCGACTCCCGATCCCGACGGCCTTTACTGCATGTCTTCCGCCCATCTCTCTCCCCATTTCATGTCAGCCTACTGTCTGTCCTTCCATAAAAATATAAAATAAAGGCGAAAGCCACACAAAAAAAAAGCCTTGGTGGTTTGTTTCCATTATGGTACATTTATCACAAGTGTGAGCTTGTAGATTGGTTGTGAGACATGTGATTCCGAAGGAAAAAAAGGAGAGGAAGAAGTATGGACCCCTGGGGGACCCTGGTCAACACAGTAGGCTACATAAGGTTTAAGTTATTAAACAAAGGGAATTTCCATTTATTTTAGGGTGTATGGTAGTAGTTTGTGGTACACTGTGCTAATGGATACCAATGGCTGATTCTGTACAAGATCCGCCTGCTCCCAGAACAGATGATGAGACGAGGACTGATGTTGCAGACATTTTGACTTTCACTCTAGTTTGAAAAGGTTGGCCTATATATTACATGCCCGGAACAGGGCACGCCAGCCAGGTCGAAGGTGGATAAAGAGATTCGAGCTTCATGAAAATGGGGTCAAGCAGGTGGGGCGATGCTATTCTAGGCCTTGTTCATTTTGTTTTGTTCTTTACACAGAGATGGGAATTCTGAGACATTGTGCACTGCAGTGCTCAGCAGACAAACAAGCTATGGCCGGGTTTCTTAACCAGTAGGTCAGGACAGGACGCAAACTGGGTCACACAGGTCTGATTCTAATGGCACCTTGCATGACTAGAGCACTAAGATGGCTTAACAAGCCAGAGCCTACTACGATTTTAGTGAATCTGTTAAAGACACCCACACAGATGGAAGAATAAATAAATAAAAGGTTTGAATCCCAATTGCTACTGGTTTAACCCATTTTGACCTGAGATCAGATTCTAAAAATGTCTTCTACATCCTGACAGTTTTCTGAAAATGTTTATGTCAGTCATTCTTCGATTTTTCAAAAATAGCAGACCTACAAGCTCGTAGCGCGCCACTCGGTGGCGCGCTATGAGCTTGTAGATCTGCTATTTTTCAACACCAAAAGGGGTTCCCGCCCAAAATGGGTTAACTCATAAGACTTCTAGCCTGTTCAGTTGCAGTATTTTTTCCAATTCCAAGCATTCCTGATGCATTTTCATTATCTCACATTCAATGACATTCATTCTCCATGACACAGAAGGTCATAATGGTCATAACTCCTGATTGATTCAGAGATGTGTCACAACATTCCTCTCAACCAGAAAGAGATTTCTGCTTGCATAGAAAGATACAGGGGCAAACTACTGTGGGACCATTACATTGTGTACAGCCTAAAGATACAGTGGCAAACTACTGTGGGACCGTTACATTGTGTACAGCCTAACCTCCTTCTACTGTGGGACCTTTACATTGTGTACAGCCTAACCTCCTTCTACTGTGGGACCGTTACATTGTGTACAGCCTAAACTCCTTCTACTGTGGGACCGTTACATTGTGTACAGCCTAACCTCCTTCTACTGTGGGACCGTTACATTGTGTACAGCCTAACTACTGTGGGACCGTTACATTGTGTACAGCCTAACTCCTTCTACTGTGGGACCGTTACATTGTGTACAGCCTAACTCCTTCTTTTTCTTTTTTTAAACAACAGTATGACAAAGCTCAAACATGGCTTTACAGCAAAGCGTCTGTGATCCTTTTTGTTTGAACACGTTGCAGTATCATAACTGTATCACCGTTTCCAGGGCGATGAGTTGTTGGTGGGATGAAACTCACTTTTGTTAGGGGAAATTATAGTCATTTAACTTGTTAGTGAGTTAATTCCTGCCCTTCTTAACTATAGCCAAAATATTTGTGAAAATGTAAGGCATAACAGCTATTTTACGTTAAACCCCCTTGATCACGTTTTTAAAACAAATCACCCACACTACCTACATAAGACCCATCGCCTAGATGTCTGGATGTCCTTAAGACAGTATCCCACACAGTGCCTCTGGAATACTCGCTGGAGAGAGGCTTAAGAAAGAGTCCCCCCCTTACCTCAGACAACCCACAACCTATGTGGCTAAACAAACACTGCAGGGCATTGTGGGTAGAGTGCTTCCTCCCGGAGCCCATGGCGCTATTTAACCTCATTCCTCCACCCTCTCGTCGCCACGGTTTCAACCACTGCAAACCCCATGGCAACATCATCTGCATAAATCTGCATGGCGCTCCATTGCTTTTAAGTCTGGCTGACGGACTGCTGAGCTGGCAAGTGCTGTGCTTATGCAAGCGAGAGTCAACTCTGTTAGGGAGCTAGGCGGTAAACACATAGTATGTTCCTCCGTAAAGCATACACTCAAACCCCTCTATTATGTGCCTCTGCAAATCCCATCAACGGCGCGGGATCTGACGCAAAGTGGTTGCTATGCGAGAAAGTACGGCTTTTTCTCCCCCACAAGCACCACAAAACAGACCTTTATTTTCCAGTGACATCATCTAGTCGTTTTATTTCTGCTTTATGTACAAAATGAATTGATCTCCAAGTTCGTTCTGATGCAAATCCAGAGAGTCCAGTCAGAGAAAGCAAAACAGAGATCCAGAATAAGAGTGAGCAGGGTGAGTTGACAAAGACATGTGCAGACAAGGGTTTGACAGACCTGTTTTATCCAGGATACGGGTGACTGCACATCAAACACCCACGCATCACCTGGGACAATCACGAGGACAGCCCAAACACAAATACATAACTGGATAACCCTTCATAATATTCTACCATAATATGTTTTCCACTATAAATACATTAGCCAAAGACAAAAGGTACCAATATGTATAATTGTCGGAGGCAAATACTGGTGGAAAATGAGGGGTAGCTTGTGTAAATAAATAGCCTCTCCATTCGTCAAAGCCAGGCAGTGCTTTGACCAATGACGGCGGACATGAAAGAGACATTTTGAGAGCTACTGGCAGAGTAATTGCTACAAAGGGTGGGTGGGGGGGGTGTCTTATGTAAGAGTGGTTCAGACAAGTTCTCGGACACTTATCTCACTCCACTGCAGCTAAAATTGGATTTGTGTCGGACCGAAGGGTTCTGCACCCTTTGACTGGCCTCTGCAACTATGTCCAAGAGACGTGGTGAAGTTAACCCATTCAGGCCCGACGTCGAAATTAAAAAAAAAAAAAAATCTAAATCATGACAATTTTCGGAAAGATTTGAGGCACATTTTAACGATTTTTCAAAAATAGCAGACCTACAAGTTCATAGCGCGCCACTCGGTGGCGCGCTATGAGCTTGTAGATCTGCTATTTTTCAATAGCTAAATTATAACATAATGTTTAAAACACCAAAAGGGGTTCCCGGCCCGCCCAAAATGGGTTAATGGTTAATGTGGTTAAACGCGACATGTATGCGTTCCAGGTCTCAATGGATTAAGTCGGGGCGACGTCGCGATACTCCCCACTGGTCAGGATGAAAAGGCCATTACAGGAGAGGAGGTGGGGGAGAGGGAGAGACGGAGGAATAGACGGAGAGTCAGAGAGACAAAGATACAGTGCAGACAGGACATAAACAGACATAATGGCCATGGGAATTCTATTACGCTCCTATTATAGAGGCTTAATGACAGACAGGAAGGATGGTTAAAAAGTACATTCAGTTAAGAGGAATCATCGTGAGCATGACTTATATCTGGCTACCGGAGACTAGACGTCTTTTAGATAATAGGTGTAAATGTAATGTGGGCAAATCACATACTGTACTGTACAGTACGGATAGTACAAATGGTAAATGGTGCATTTATATAGCACCTTTATCCAAGGCGCTTTACATAGATTGTGCATTACATTCACCCATTCACACACACATGCATACACCGATTGCGGCGGAAGCCATGCAAGGTACCAACCAGCACATCGGGAGCAATTTGGGGTTCAGTGTCTTGCCCAAGGACACTTCGACATGTAGCCAGGAGGAGCCGGGATTCGAACCGTGGACAATGTGGATACAAGTCACATTAATGCATTACAACCGAGAAAGCATCCGTGTAATTTTAGATTTTATTTAATGGGTTAATATGGCAACTATAAATCATGTAAATCTCGAAAAAATATATTTTAGTTATTTTTCTACAGATATTTTAACCTTCATGCGTGAACTTAAAGGGGAATACCACTCATTTTCAACATTTTACATTACGAAGTACATCTCAGTGACATCACAAAGATGTACTTTGCATTCCAGACCTCCAGTTCTAGGCAACACAGAATGGGGGGACTTTTTTATCATTTCCACACTCCTCTAAGGTATATAAATGACATAGTAAAATGTTGAAAATGAGTGGTATTCCCCTTTAACCCATTCTGGGCGGGAAACCCTTTTGGTGTTTTAAGCTATTGAAAAATACCAGATCTATAAGCTCATAGCGCGGCACCGAGTGCAGCGCTACGTCTGCTATTTTTGAAAAATCATGAAAATGTGGCGCAAATCTTTGAATATATTCTTTCAGAGCGAACATTTTTAACTCGCATCTTTGCTTCTGGGGGGGGTCCCTGGAACAGGATTTAGAAGACATTTTATAGCACCGTGCTCAGGTCTAAATGGGTTAATACTGAAATACCCTCTGGTAATCACTTGGCTGAGGAGAAGTGGCCCATGTCTTCGGCTCTGAGCCCAGAGTCTAGACACTCATCCCTGGTCGTGAGACAGAACAGTCTGAGCGCTACTGTATATCCAATGCTGTTGGTGTGACACACACACTCACACTCACACTCACACTCACACTCACACACACACAGAGAAACAAGAGCGTGCCCTCGTTTGCAATATTATGCAGGCATGCATTCGTTTTTAAGTGTGACCCCCCCACCCATACCTGTGTGGTGTGTCTGGTGTGTGCGCAAAAGTCGAAGTGATAGAGATAACATTTTTCCACAAGCTGCGAATCTGCGATACTTCCCCACCATTTTACAATAAAGTGAAGACCAAACAATACCATTCGCGTCCTGACATGCCGACAGCCCATAGTACCTAGCCATGCCTGCATTTGTTGACAGACGGGCTGCACCCAGAGCAGCTATAGGCTCTTCTCAAAGCGTCTCCTGCTGCCAAAGTGCTACCGGGGTGTCTCATCTTGTACCATTTATCCGGCTCATTTGACTCTACTTCAGCACTAAAGAAGCCTGATAAGATGATTAAAAAAAACTCTCACGTGTCTCGTATGTGAGGACAGACATTCAGAGGCATGCACAAAGGCAGAGGGATTGAAACTAGAGCCAAGCATAATGTGAGATAGTCGAAAGACACAATCTGACATCAGATAGGAAGTGGTGAAAACAGGCCCCCAGCAGGAATCAAACTGGGGATCATGTGATGATGGGGACTGCCCATAAACCAGACATCTCGTTAGTCAGACCTGGGTGGCCGGTTAAGACTCACCCGTGTTGCAGGTTAAAAATTACCCATGGCTCCAGACATGCGTGGCGGGTTAAGCCCCAAAACACAACAAAACACAGTCATTGAACCCCCGCACAGAACGTCGGAAACGAACGCACACAAAGGCTGCGAGGCGCGAGGTTGTGACACAAACATACACGTTACTAAAATAATAATAATACTAATATGAGGGGGAGAGCACAACGGAGACAAGAACACAACGGAGACAGTGCTTCTTTCACTTGACAAATTTCTTGTTTCTCTATTGTTACATGTGAAATGAAAAATGTACTTTTCAAATCTTTCTCTGCATGGACTGAATATCCAAAATGCAGAAATGTAAAATGACATAATCAGTTTTAATGGCTTAATTTAAAGTCAACATTGCTCCGCCCTCATCATGGCAATGATAAATCACACCCCTGAACATTTAATTGGGACTAATACATCGCTATAACAAGCACTGCTGTGAAAAAAAAGATCTTCCCTGTTCCCACCCTAAAATACAGTCAATCTTCCCTGTTCCCACCCTAAAATACATCTTCCCTGTTCCCACCCTAAAATACATCTTCCCTGTTCCCACCCTAAAATACATCTTCCCTGTTCCCACCCTAAAATACAGTCAATCTTCCCTGTTCCCACCCTAACATACATCTTCCCTGTTCCCACCCTAAAATACATCTTCCCTGTTCCCACCCTAAAATACAGTCAATCTTCCCTGTTCCCACCCTAACATACATCTTCCCTGTTCCCACCCTAAAATACATCTTCCCTGTTCCCACCCTAAAATACAGTCAATCTTCCCTGTTCCCACCCTAAAATACATCTTCCCTGTTCCCACCCTAAAATACATCTTCCCTGTTCCCACCCTAAAATACATCTTCCCTGTTCCCACCCTAAAATACAGTCTTCCCTGTTCCCACCCTAAAATACATCTTCCCTGTTCCCACCCTAAAATACAGTCAATCTTCCCCGTTCCCACCCTAAAATACAGTCTTCCCTGTTCCCACCCTAAAATACATCTTCCCTGTTCCCACCCTAAAATACAGTCAGTCTTCCCTGTTCCCACCCTAAAATACATCTTCCCTGTTCCCACCCTAAAATACAGTCCCTGTTCCCACCCTAAAATACAGTCGACAGACATTTATGATCAGTCTTCATCTGATCTGTCAAACAAGCTATAATTATACAGCATTATAATTGATATCACTGGATGATTACGTGGATTATGGCAGCGTATTTCACACAGAGACTAGTGCAAGTAGGGAAGGGTTTCAAATATTGTTCGACAGTATAGTGATATATCATAGGGTTCTAATGACATAAACCCACAACAGTAGCAAAAGGCCCCCTCCGTTTATGAGGTATAGCCCCCCCCATTTGACTTCAAAGCCATTAGGTTTATTAGTGTTGCTTGTATACAGGAGAGACAGTAACCACACGTGCATGTATATACACACACAAAAGCACACAGCACACACACACACACACGCACACACGCACACACGCACACCAAGGGGAGAGTGATGGGGACAAATTCCATTAGCAAGTGAGATGAGAGGCTTTATAGCCAGATGGTTAACCTGCCCTAAATCAATCTGATGAAGAATACAGTAGCACTCTAGCAACACACGTGTACATGCTGCACACACAGGCCTCATAAAACCTAATGGAATCTCATCAACCGGTCATTTCATTATATAAGACCTCCTTCACACCCCATCGTCTCACGGCCAAGTGACACGTACCATCTCCCTTGGTGATGCAAGACTGTCAGTTATACAGCAGGCCAGATCCATAGACACAGTGAGACTTGATAAGTCCTGATAGTCAATCAGCGAGCCTCCTAAGGCAGGTTTTTAAAAAACGGCCTGTTTGTAGAGGCATCAATTTTGGATGACTGGGACATGGAACATTGTTACTGAACTTATAAAACAAGCTGATTTTGTGTTTTTACTGGAAAGTTTAGAACTTGCTCCAAGTTATGGGATACATGCTCCTGTCATCACATTCCAAAGTTCCAAAACTGTCGAGAAAATGGAATAGTTGGTGTTGCAAAGAATACTTGAGGTTTGTATGTCAAAAGCGTAGCTGTGTTTGACTACGGACGGACTACTATGTTTTAACCCATTAAGATGGTAAGACCAGAGGCCGATTCTACAAATATACCTTCAGCGCGGCACGATGAGCTTGTAGCAACATCTGCTATTTCTGAATAGCCAGTGCTAAAATCTAAAATTACAGAGATGCTTTCCCGGTCTTAATGGGTTAATCGGACATGGTCGGAAAAGAAAATATGTCAGTTTCATGGTGGATGAACCAAATGTTCAACGCAGTAGTTCAGATGTACCCAACCTGGCTCAATGAACAATAGGCTATATTGTTCATCTTATTTTCAGCCACCATATGTAAATTGTATACTATTATGGTGAGATCCAATTACACTATTGGCTGTCATTGCAGGACATAATGTGGGCTCAAGCCGGTCAACCCTAGTGAAGTGGTGCCACGCTTAAAAGAAAAATCGGATCATGTGGCAGCGGCGGCGGCGGTGGCTCAGGGGTAGAGTGGCTGGATGGCAACCGCAAGGTTGCCTGTTCGAACCCGGGCTCCCCCAGAGTTAGTGTCGAAGTGTCCTTGAGCAAGACACTGAACCCCAAATTGCTCCCGATGTGCTGGATAGCGCCTTGTATGGTTTCTGCCGCCATCAGTGTATGAATGCGTGTGTGAATGGGTGAATTGATGCACAATCTATGTAAAGCGCCTTGGATAAAGGCGCTATATAAATGCACCATTTACCATGTGTATATGAGAGATAAGTGGGAAGTGGGACCAATGACAACGCTGTGCAGTGGTAGGCCCACAAACCACGCTGGTCCTGACGAGATAAAACACTCAGCCAAGTGTTCTGGAAGCCTAAACAAGTAGTGCTCAAGTGTGAATAATTTCGATTTGCTGCCATTTACTACCATGCGCCAAACCTCATCAAAAAACATGGCTGTCCTCAAATTATAATTGGACTTATAATTGGACTTTTATCCCCTTCCATCTTGGCCCTAGAGCAGTGGTTCACAAACCTTTTAGTTTGAGACCCAAAAGAGAAATTTGATGTCTCCCATGAATTGAGTACAATGGACCACAATGGAAACAAGCTTTTTGTGTTATCGTTTGAGTTTTAGAATAGCTTTTGTAACTATACGGCCATACTGTTTCCAAACTTGCTAATAAAGTATTCAATCAATTCAATCAAGATCATCTAAATTTCTTTCAGTACACAAGCAAAACATAATCAAACATTGACATTTGCTTTACAATCACAGCTGATGTGCCCAATATTTCTGACTGTGTGATTTTTACAGCCAGTCAAATGCAAGAAATGCTTATCTCATCTTACAAGTGATGCATTCACCTTCAAGTGGAGGCTCTTTTCCAGCATCAGCAGAACTACATCAAGTGCAGCTCAACCGGCAGACATATTTGAAATTGCATACTCAAGGCAAGAATAACATCTTACAGCCCCATCCGACTTCCGTGTTATTTATTAATTCATTGTTTTCCCTCAGAGTCAGGTCAGAGACGTTGTGGCCTCCCTCGTCTGCGGCTGAGCTGGCCCGTCCCGTGGGAGTCTGTGCGTCAGAACACATTAGTGGTGACTGACAGGGATGGGTACGGGCCAGTGGTGACCAGGTGGCCACTGTGACTCACTGGAACATAATTACAGTCCCATGGCAGAGAGGGGCAGGTGAGGTCAACAGTTAATCACCAATGGAGCCGGGGAGAGAGAAAGGAGGCAGTGGCGACCAACCGGAGGTCTGGTGTAGACAGTGCTCAAGATGAAAGTGTGTGTGTGTAAACCTGAAGATAACTGAACGCGATGCACCTTTAGCTTGAAATTGATATGAATAAATTCCACACCTGCCTTAAACCTCTGCCTTCTGTACTTTTTGTGGCGATTTAGCAAGTCCGAGCTCCTCAGGCAGGACGTTCCAGAGTCACACTTCTTCCTGTCTGAGGACCTATGGCTACGCACAGGCTCGGAGTCGCATGTACCCTTGGGAACCAATGGTTTCTGAGCCATGAGGCCCACATACTGTAGGTCAGGAGCCCATGTCCTGTTTCTGTAGCACCATGAGGCGGCAAGTACATCACCAGTCGTGATGTACAAGACAAGTACACCTGCTGGACATGGCGCTAGTATGTCATAGGGACTTATATTACAGCAACAGGATTTTTAAGATTTTGTATTTTCATTTTATACATGCAAATAAATCCTGTATAATAAAATCGACACAGTAACGCGTTGGCGTGCCCGTTGTGGGTAGCGTGGGGCCGGCTGGGTGTGTGTGTGTGTGTGTGTGTGGGGGGGGGGGGGGGGGCTACAATATAATTGCCCAGGGGCCTCCTTGAGTGTTAATCCGTCTATGCACGCAACCAGTGTACGACAGTTACAAAAGGATTATGTCCTCCTCGGCTCTCCTCCTGGCTATAACCTAAGGAGCAGCGTTCTGTACAACAGGATGACCGGGAAGAAGCGTTCTGGATGACCAGCAAATTCAAGGTTTTTAAATTATACATTAAAGGCTGTTAAACTAAACACACAGCACATTGTCTTTCTGTGGTTGGCTGAATCTTGGAGGCTTTATAAGCATCGTCAACACCCAGTCTGCATACCTTCATAATTATATTTCTGCAGCACTAATTCTAGCGTAATGCAACCCATTATCCATCACAAAGCCTGTGACACATCTCACAGAATCAAACTACTGTAGGTAATCATCCATATCCCAAATAATACTTAACTGAACAGGCAACTTTCCACTACAGGTGACCTGCAGAAGAAGAAGAGTGTACACATGGAACCCAATTGGAGTCTATTGGGTTCCATTTGTACATTCTTCGGAGTGCTCCCATCTTTGCACACATGACCGCTAGTTCAGCAAAGCAACATGCTCAAACACACAGACGCAGAATTTATGAAACTTGCCTCTGTGTTTTTGTTGCGACAGACATAATGACAATAATATGCTGTTTTCAGCACCTCTCGTCCAAGTTCCTGTCAGTGTCACTCTTATTGCTCTGCGCAGAAGGAATTTAACACGAGGGGCCACACCCAAGGGCCATTAAGAGCTAAACGCCTTAACTAATCACAACTACATACATCTGATGTCTCATATTTAAGTCTATATTAACCCATTTTGACCTGAGATCAGATTCTAAAAATGTCTTCTACATCCTCAGTTTTCTGAAAAAGCTATATTTCTATGTCAGTGGTTCTTCGATTTTTCAAAAATAGCAGACCTACAAGCTATGAGCTTGTAGATCTGCTATTTTTCAATAGCTAAAGCATAACGTAATGCTAACACCAAAAGGGGTTCCCGCCCAGAATGGGTTAAGAGCTAAACGCCTTAACTAATCACAACTACATACATCTTATTTCTCATATTTAAGTCTATAATAATAACAGTCAACGTTACATACGTTTTCATTGTACACTATTAGGCGTGCAACAGTTAATCGAACAATTCAATTCAATCAATTAGTAAAATAATCTTTTATTGATCCAATACCAATCATTATAGATCAGAGGTTTTCAACCTCTCATATCAAGGCCCATTATTTATTTGGCATTTGAGCCACAGACCATTTGATGACAGACTCTCTGACCCAAAACGACAAAATATTTTGTTACCGTTGGATTTCTTTCCCACAATTCCATACTGTATTGATGTTGGTACCATAACTCAAAATAACAATTATTTGACATTCTCTGGCATCATTTTGTAGATTAAGTAATGCAAATGTTTAACAATCATTTATTGAGAGCGTAAAATTAAACCAAATGACCCGTAAGGGTCTCCCCCCCAAAACAGAAAAACAAAATAGCACAACGAGTTGTGAGCTTGTTCTGGAGCTTGATCCGCAATTTTCTAAATGTTTGACATCTTGAAAAATGAAATAGGGCTCAAGGGTTAATCGATTAATTGATAAAGTAATCAATAGGATAATCGGTAAGAAAATATCCGATAGCTATACAGCCCTATTGTAAACCGACAAGCTATCTGCCACGTTACAGAGGGAAATTAATGGTTACGCTTTACCCAGCTGCTAGCTGGGTAAAGAAAGAGGATGAACATCTTTATTTTAGACGCGTTATGAAACAATATGTCATGGAATCACACAAATCAATCCCATTTTTTGAATCTCACAACCATGCATGGATTTGCTTAAAAGGCATTCTGTAGAGCTTTGGCTCAATGGGTTCAATTGCTATTGACTAAAATGCTCACAGCCAGGATGTATAGTATTCCTGTGCCTCTGTACACGACTACACGTGACTCTGATTCTGGGATGGCCAGTCTCCAGCTGGGTCCGACTCGCTGGCTAATGCTATATCGCTCATCCTGTCTCCTCTTCCTCACAGCCTCCTCTCATCCTGTCTCCTCTTCCTCACAGCCTCCTCTCATCCTGCCTCTTCTATCCACTCTGCCGACTTTGCATTCTGATGGGCCACTAACTGGGAATCTAGTAACGAAAGGAAGTTGAACTTTGGCGAAGACGACTTGCTTATAAGACGTTGCATTACTAGAACACTAAACACGGGTGATTTTCACCCAGACAATTAGATATTTTTTTAAAAATTTCATAATTTTGCTGATTTGTCTGAGGTGGGTGGGTCCTTTCAGTACCTTCATGATGCTCAGTGACATCATAGAAGGTAGGTTTGTTTCCCTGCCCACATGCCTGTTTTCTTTTTCTATAGGCAGGTGTTTAGTTATAGAGCGTCGCAGTCCCGCCTCCTACCCTGGACCAGGAAATGAAACCCAATGCATTTTCCTCATAGACATTTCTTAAAGTATTTATTTAAAGACGGTTACGCCGCGGACAAAGCCAACTCGAGTCGTGACAACTCATGACAACACAAACAATATTTTGGACCAAACAAATAATTAGAAAGAAGAAGAAAAACGGCAGGTTACAACACTTTATGTTGTTTTTCTTCTTTGTAATTATTTGTTTGGTCCAAAATATTGTTTGTGTTGTCATGAGTTGTCACGACTCGAGTTGGCTTTGTCCGCGGCGTAACCGTCTTTAAATAAATACTTTAAGAAATGTCTATGGGAAAAATGCATTGGGTTTCATTTCCTGGTCCAGGGTAGGAGGCGGGACTGCGACGCTCTATAGAGTGATAGAGAAAAATCCCAGACACCCTTCTTTTTCCGCTGGACCATTCTCACATGTCCCAGGAATGGCTGGACCAAAGGAGTCTCAACTCCATTATTATTATTTTTTAGGAATATAATACCCACGTTTTTAACCGCTTTTGCCCCTATAAGCCTATCTCACAGAATTTCCCCGCCCCCCTAAATACGCCCCCTTTCGGGGTTAGTGGTGATAGCGTGACGTCACTCCATAGACGCTTCATGTTAACAGAGGTAATTTAAGAAGTCTACAACTTTTGTTTTCTCAAGGTAAGGTTTGTTCTATCTGTTCGACGTGATTTACCATCTTGTTTGCTTCATAATAATATTGGTCTGTCACATTTTTACATTAGAAAATGTACTTAGATTCTCCAGAGAAAAAAACGTGTAAATGCTCATGTTAAAGACACCACTATTTACCGGAAGTGGGCGTGGAAAGCGGGCTGTGAGATAGGCCTAACGGAAACCAGCCGAGTCATCGGGAGAACACAACGAGGGTTTCGGAATCTTGCAAGCTACTCTACACAAATGTTACATTTTCATTATATGAAATTGTCGGTTCTCAACATTCTTGCCTTTTAATAAATCAATCTGTCAACACAGGATGAGAGTCTTAGGAAATGTTTTCCTAATCTAACTTTTGCCCGATTGGCCAAATTAAAATTTGAAGTCTGCATTGTAGTCACCTTTGTTAGTTCACTTCATCCTTCCTTCTCATTCTCTGTTCCCCACTCCCTCCACTTTTCCCTTCTATCCTCCTCAATCTCTCTCTCTCTCGCTGCTTTCCTCGTCTCCTCACCACCCTTCTCCTCCTCCCTCCTTCCTTTGCACACTCCCCCCAACATCGCCACCAGATGACGGCAGCCGACGGTGGGCTCCATATCAACTCCATCTGTCACCCTTTCCATGCGTCTGGTTAACCACACCGCGTTAAAGTCAAAGTCAACACAATAGGAACGGACGCAGCTGCCGCCGCGTTCATTTTACATGACGTTTACGATGGACCACAAGCTCATTCTCTCAACCATAACTTTCCAAAAAGAAACCCAAGCAAACCAATGACATCGTTTTGATCCCGAACAATCTTTATAGGAAACCATAATAAACTATTATTAAATTTGACTATGCAAATCTAACAATTCCCGCATGTATTGTATTTAAATATTATTTATATTTATATATATATATATATATATATATATATATATATATATATATATATATATATATATATACAGTATATTTCCTTTTGTGCATTGAATCAAGAGTTGCAAATTGTAATTTCCTTGCACCTGTATTCACTGTAGTGCTCAGTGCGGTAGTCTGAATCAAACCAGGCCCAACAACAAGTATACAATACAGATACCTCAGCTTTCACTGAGGCTGCATGGCCCTGCCCACGTTTGTTTTATTTTTTTTACCAAACCAAAGGATGCCATTGCACCCAAGCCGCCTTTGGCAGGGAGACCCATGCAGCTCTGCTTGCACGCTCTTCTTCTGCAAGACTCAACTGGTTTCAGAAGTCACACAGTGAAGAAAGAACGAAAAGTGACAGGAGAAACTTGTCAAAGGCTGGATAGAGACTAGAGAGAGGCAGCAATACACACTACACAGAAAGAGATACAGAGAGAGAGACTCCTGGCTGGCACGCAGCCAGGAGAGCACACTCCATAACAAGGAAGGACTAGAGAAAAACTTTTGACTTTAACCCTCACATCCCTTTTCTACAATCCCACAACGCCTTGTGCTGCGAGACGCTGTGACTTGTGGGCTTGTAGATCGGCTATTTTTGGCAAAAAATAATAATGTAGAATACATATAGCAACAAGTGACTCAGTCATTCCTGGACTCCTGAGTGTCCAACCTTGAGCCTTCCGGCTTTCTAGTTGACACTTTAACTGTCTGTGCCTCTCTTAATATTATGTTTCTAAGATGATACTTTAGTCCGTTTTTTCTCCATTATTAAGACAGGACAATAGGGTCACAGGAGACAGAAGAGAAAGAAACGCTACAGCTGGGTCTAGAGTGGAATTACAGCTGTGCAAAATAGTGATATCATTTTGATATTGTGATATGAGAATAGATATCATCTGGGATCCTAATATTGTGATATGGCAAAATATAGGCTATAGGCATTAGTAATTATCTATCAAACATCTCAGTGTATAATATTTTATGAAAGCTCCAATAGTGTCATTGGCACAACAATATCATCACAATATTGATACTGAGGTACCGTATTAAGTCAAAAAAATATTGATACTAAGTGATCTTTTGTCGATATCCAGAATCGCACCGGGGACGATGGAGTTATATGGCCTACGTACTATCCGGTTATCTCCTGGCGTGCACCCACCACTACAGTACTTCCTTTAATTGCCTCTTACGGGACGCCCTGTCGCATACTTATACAAGGGCGATACCCTCTGTGTGTACGCCACCTCTGCCCCACTCCCTTAAACCCTCTTAAGAGAGAGAGAGTGAGTTCTTGGTTTCACACGGTGCATATCAGACGCAGAACTACGTGCCGTGGATTTTAAAAGAGCAGCAGGCCGAGATCCTACTGGATCCGTCTATTCAAATCATTTTGATGGAAACCCCACCAGACTCAAGGCCATGCCTCAGAGAGAGAGAGAGAGAGAGAGAGAGAGACTCAGTAGTGCTGGAACATCAATGGGTGTTCACCCTGAGACAGAGACAGAGAGAGAGAGAGAGAGAGAGGGAGAATTCATCAAAGTTGCTTCACTGCCAGTCTGGTTCTTAAATACACACTGAGTTAGTGTGAGGCAAATCACAGGTGGGCTGAAAGACTTATTGATTATTGTAACGCCATGGCTAGTCTTATACTAGGACTGGCCACAAAGGTTTGAAGGAAAGACTTTAAAAGAAAGAATTTAAGGCAACATGTTTAGTTATTTAAGTTGAATGTAAAATGTCACTATGTTAAAATACATTTTCTGAAATAGAAACTTTAATTGGACCTACATTTGTCTTCCTTTTCCATTTTTTTTGTCCAAATTGATGAGGAAAGAAATGTTTTTGACAAAATATTGGTCAAAACATTGGTAATAGGTGGCTGACCCAAATATTCTCAGACTCTCATGACTTACAGCTTGGAGTGTGTTTGACAACTTATAACCAACACTTCAAGAAAAAGCAACCCTTCAAGTAATGCGGTACAGCTTTTCATCCATTTGCAAATAGATGGACTCTATGTTCGTTTGCTGAACTCCCTCTAAAAAAAAAACTAGAAAAAAAAGAAAAAACAGAAGCTGAGCAAAGCGGCATCAAGAGGGAGGCAATTGTGCCGCAGAGCCGAGAGATGAGCCGGCTATATAATTGGCTGTCAGAGTGTCATCTTCCTTCAGCATGTGAGTGAGCAGAGGCTGATTCCCTCTGAGGGTGAATAAGGGACTTTATCTGATACCCAACTCAGGCTAGATCTATGGCGATGTAGTATGTCCCACATACTCAGAGAAACTCTGATTGACCATATTCCTATTTCCTGGATTCCGAGGTGGCCATTTTACCCTTATACCATACTCAGAGTTGGAAATCCCCACCCCAACGGGTGTGTGTGTGTGTGTGTGTGGGGGGGGGGGGGGGGTGTTGGTTTGGAGAAATGTTTTTGGCAGTAATCTTTAGTATTTTATCTCTGCATCTCTATTTTTTTGCTAGTTTGACTCAATATTTTCTTATGTGCTGCAACTCCACCCTTAACATACGTGTTAATTCCCATTGCAATCATTGCTGTAACAGGGGTTTCCCCATCTCTGTAGTTTTTTAGTTAACAGAAAATTACTTTTAGGTCGGGAAACTAAATGAGAAGACAAACATTTGGGGCCCGATTCACCAAGTAAATAAAGAGACTAAAGGAGTGTGACTTTTCGGTACGCACAATCTCTCGTGCCATTCATCAAACGTGGCATACCTGCCTTCATCTGTGCATATCACGGCAACGGCAATAGCTAATTTTTTATGATGATCAATATACAGTAGCCTACAGTGGCCTATTATAAATGAATACCACGACAAAATGAGAGCGAAAGTGTGCCCAATGAGGTAGCATATGTTGAGAAATGCTGGGCACATACATATTGCTTGATGAATCGGGCCCTAGATCTAGAAGATGATAAATCTTTTTTGTGGGATACTTTTCTCTCCTTCCTAATTAGATGAAAATTTGAACACACGTGAAAATGGACTTTGTTTATTAAAGAGCTGTGGAGATGATGGGGATACTGAACAAACAATAGCAATGATTACTGGAATTACTGGAATCTGAATATAGAGCTTTAACTTTAAGAATAAACAAAGAAATATCACTTGCAGCACATTTAAAGTTGCAATCAAAAAATGTTGACGAATAACATCTTAAACCCCATGAATACCGTGGTGTCCCTGATCTGTGGCCGCAAACGTTTGGCAAAAATAGCCAAATCTTCAATGCGTTGCAAGCTTATCGGCTCATTTCAGCTAAAAGATTTGGCATGGAGGGAAAGAAAAACAAGCAGAGCAAGTGCAGAGCCCTAGGATACCCTGGTCAACGAAGTACATACAGTAGGGTTTAAGTGGTTAACTTTAATTTAGGCCTGACGTCGAAATTTATAAAATGTCTTCTAAATCCTGACAGTTTGTCAGGATTTGCGCCACATTTTCACGATTTTTCAAAAATAGCAGACCTACAAGCTCGTGGCGCGCTATGAGCTTGTAGATCTGCTTTTTTCAATAGCTAAATTATAACATAATGTTTAAAACACCAAAAGGGGTTCCCGCCCAAAGGCACATCTTTTCAAATGTGGGTACGCGGGCTAATTAGTGTCAATTTGGGGGTCCTTGGCATGAAAAGGTTTGAGAACCACTGGGTTAGTACACCTACTGGTTGACAAACGCTGTCTGAAGCTTATAGTGCAATAGCTGCCTTCTTGGAAGAGCGGAGACACGGCTCTTACTCCCAGGTAGATCATCAACACAAAGTTACGGATCGCAGCTTTAAAGCAAACAAACTACTATAAAGATTCCATCTCTTCCATTCTCTGCCTTGTGTCATCCCCTTTAATGGATACCATGCATGCGCGCGCTTCAAAACTCCCATGAACCAAATCCTTCTTTGCGCTCTTTCAACATCGCTCACTTCCATCCTCCATCCATCAATCTATCACATTGCGCTTAAAAGCCAACGCTGTGGCAAGACAGAGTGGCTCCAGAGACAAGCAGCGGCAGCCTGCGTGTGACCAGACATGATCTGTGCTTCTGCTAAAACCCATGGCTGTCTCCGATAGTGGTTAAAGACGGGGGGCTGTAGGGGGGAGGCACAAGTTAACTTCAAAATAAAATGCATGCCGCGTGGACGTCCCATGGCGCTCAACCAGTACGAGCCGAGGAGCATTAGCTGCCATGACTGCAGTCTAGCGCTGCAATGTTGGGAGTACAGTAGAGTACATTGCAAATGAAATGACAGAATACATTTCTACGAGTGCTCTCGCTCTCCCTCTTTTAACCAATTTTGGGCGGGAACCCCTTTTGGTGTTAGCATTATGTTGTGTTTTAGCTATTGAAAAATAGCAGATCAACAAGCTCATAGCGCGCCACCGAGTGGCGCGCTACAAGCTTGTAGATCTGCTATTTTTTTTAAATCAAAGAACCACTGACATAGAAACATAGCTTTTTCAGAAAACTGTCGGGATGTAGAAGACATTTTTAGAATCTGATCTCAGGTCAAAATGGGTTAAAGTCTCTGCATCAGTTTCTCAGATCATTCAGAAAAGCTCCCCTTTTCTGTGAGCCTGCATTTTCATGTTATTGGCCGTCACCTAAGCACTTTACAATGGCCATGCAGTCACATCAGAGGGATCAAACGCTCATCATCAGTGCATACCTGAGAGAGAGATATGATATGATTTTGATCAGCCGATATCATTTACAGTCAAGCACGGGTATTAAAGTGGGATGTGGTGGCCTTAAAGTGGGATGTGGTGGCCTTAAAACCGTTTCTATGTTTTATTGGAGTTTGGAAGAGGTGCCAGATTGTCACTGTGTGTCATATAAACTGAACTACGGTAACTCACACACTTCGAAGTTGGTGAATGTCTACCGTGTACTTTGTACAACCAGTGTCATAAACATTGGTGCATGTCAAGGTTCAAGATGCTTATTGCCATGACATCTCTCTGGCTTTCAGCACTGCAGTGTACAGTACAGTATAGTGCTGAGCTCCCACACGGAACAGAAAGACTGGAGAGCACTATATGCACAGAAATGGTATTTATTATTATTATTTCTCTGTTCTGATCTGAATTACCAGCAAAAGGCTGTAAATGTCAAAGGGAGCTGTGTTTAGTTTACATCACGCTTGTTCTCCCCCCACCCCCCCCCTAACAGCAGTGATATTCACAGATTTGTGTGATGCCGTTTCAAATGAGTTTGACCCGTTACCACCAAAACACTGCTTTCATCTTATGCACTTGTCTTCCTCTGTTGTTGTAACAAGAGCACAAATTGTTGCCAAATAGGACAAATTACGCCCGATGTCTACTTTGTCACATGTTGACAAGTAGCAGATCTACAAGCTCACAATCGCATCTTTTTTTCCATTATCATTTCATTTATTGGAGAAGTTGGACGTTTGCAGTGGTATTGCATTTTTTTGCATGCATTTAATCATAAATGGTTGATATTTGCAGAACAGAGAAGCATAAGACTTGAGTTTTTTTATCCTTACTGTAACAAAATTGAGCAGAACCGTGACTTAAAAAACCCCATTTAAACCCTAGTCAACCCCTTGGTTGACTAGGGTCCCCCAGGGGCTCTACATACCAGGTATGCTCCCAATTATCTTCACCGAAAATAGCACATCTTGTGAGCTTGTAGATCCCTCATTTATGACGGACGTTCGCCCCCCAGAACAGGGACACAAAATGCAATATCCTTTCACATACCGTGGCGTCTATTGACTACTGAGAGCTCACCTCATTCCCAACAGAGATAGAGGGGGACATTTGTGGACATGACACGCAAACTTAGCCTCGCGTTGGTAGGCTGCATCAAGTGCAAACAAACATGCTCACAAGAACGCACACACACGCTCACGCACACACACACACACACACACACACACACACACACACACACACACACACACACACACACACAAACACAGACACGTCTCCCAACACTACATGGATTACAGTGCCTTGATAAGACCTTTTGTATGGCTCTGTGTCTAATATAGTCCCAGAGCAGCACCAGATAGAGCTGGCAGCAGTCTGGAAGACTTCTAATACCTCTCAGACAGCAGTCTGAAAGACTTCTAATACCTCTCAGACAGATGACTGGAACGCTTACTTGATATATAATTGGTTGTGCGAGGGTGTAGCTCGCTAAGAACAGCTGATCTTCAAGCTCACAATCGAGCCACGTTGTGGGCTTGTAGACCGCCGGCGCCGACCGGCTATTGTCGTCGCTGAACGATAAAGTATAAAT
The DNA here is from genome assembly GCF_951216825.1 of Electrona antarctica. Classification (NCBI taxonomy): domain Eukaryota; kingdom Metazoa; phylum Chordata; class Actinopteri; order Myctophiformes; family Myctophidae; genus Electrona; species Electrona antarctica. The sequence continues at coordinate 9,104,285 of NC_136798.1, read as the reverse complement.
AAAGTAAACCAGGCTTCGGACTGACTAACTGATGATCAGGCAATGGAGCAGACAAAGTCCTCAGTCCACCAGGGTTCCCCTGGCAACTGTTACTGTTTACTTTCCGGTCAATTTGCAAAAGCGGGCCCCACATTTTTGGAAGTCCATCCCCAAACAGCTAAAAAAAATAACTATGAAATTATCCAAATTAACTGAAATGAAAACAAAAATAACTTTCATAATCTCGCCTTCCCAAACAAGCTCTCGGCTATGGCTACATTAGACATTTCAACGCTTGTTTGAATCCCTGGTATTAGAGAGTAGGAGATGAGTTGGGATTGCAGTTTTAAAGAATATCACCCAAAATGCCTACAGCTGTATGTAGGTTGTGAAATGCTGAGGGGAGGGTTTTTCTCAGCTGAATAATGAACAGCATGAATAACCCAACACCCCCCTCGCAAACTTTAATTTTGTCATTTGCTATGCAGTCAATACTCACGGCTTCCATTATATAGAAAGACCCCCAACCGATCTATTCTGTTCAGAGGGACTGAATGGGCATTTCTCTCCCTCCCTCCTTCCCTCTCTCGCTCACACACACACACACACACACACACACACACACAGACACACACACACACACACAGTCACGCGACACAAATGCACAACTTGGATTCGGACAACAGTAGTAGACAGATGGCCACAGCATTCTTGATGCTAAGAGTGGTGCAGGGGTTGGGGGGGGGGGGGGGGGTGGAGGTCCTCAGCTTGACCCCCCAAACTCCTAACCTCCTTCACTGTAATGAAGAAGACCCCAGCAGACCACTAAAGATGTACCCCTGCCCTCTACTCCCCCCCCCCCCCCCCCCCCCTCCCCACTCCGCCAACCAAAGCAAAACTCTAGCACGCACGTCTCAATCTGGACCTGCAGATTTTTTTTCACAGAGCCACAATTTCTTTGACATTCCCACACTCTGATATCACTCTCCCGCGCACACACACACACACACACACACACACACACACACACACACACACACTACGTGTGCTGTACTACTACGCACAAGTACACAGAATCCCCCCCCTCTTCCCAGCTGAATCAGCACACGGCTGGCTTTTTCTCCCCAGGCTTTTCCAGTAACACAAAAACTTTAGACGAGAAAAGGTCTGCATCGAGGCCCAGCCCAAGGCAAAACTGAAACATGCCCCCCCCCCCCTCCTCCTCCCCAAAGTCTCCCAGTCCAGACTTGGCAATGGACAGAGGGGAGAGACGACGGCACTGGGCCTGGCCTGCAAAAGGAAATTAGTTGTCAGTAAAGTGGAGCAAGGTTACCTAAAACCGCTCCGAAAACACTTCCCAAAAGATGGAGCAACAGCGTTCAGGCTCGGACAACTCACTCCAGATGTTCCGATCGCTGCACAAACTCAAACACATTATCTCATCCATCTAACTGGGAGGGGCAGCAAGCAAGTCATAGTTCACATTCTTTTCTCCTGTGCCGCTTGTGCTTTAGTGGCCCAGTGGTTACGTTTGACCTCTGGTTTGGTTTGTGAACTTGTGACCATCTGGACTTGGCGTCGATCGAGCCTGATCCAAAATGTCAACTAATCACAGTATTTAACAAAGCTGTATGTGCCGCACAACCTTTCTACAGACACATCGACTTTTCAAAGAGAATGAAATGCACCATTCCCACAGAAAAAAAAGAACCCTGCTCTTTGACCCTGGAGCATCCCCATTTTTCAAACCTTTCAGCCATGCAAAGCATGAACTCAAACTAGAAGCATTTGGACCTTCCAACCCATATTTTTAAATACTCCGAGTGTCAGAGAAAACTATAATGGATATCAGTTGGAGTCAAGGTCGGGGAGTCGGGGACAGCTGACAGACTGTGCCGTCTAAAATGCAGCCAGGGTGAAGCAGCCACATGCTGACTCCGGTCTCCGATGATAGTGATGACCAAAAGGGAAACAGCTGACGGGCAGAAAGGTCCAGATGAGCCCTCGCCCCTATCTAGGCCTCGAGAGGAGCTGCTGAAGAGGACGTCGGTCGAGGAGTTGCTGACTTCTGGCGACCCCTGGGAGGACACTGTCCACCTGGTGAAGGTCGTGTCGTGCAGACAGAATCAGATTGCTGATGCTGAAATTTACAGAGTGGGGTCGAGGTTTTTGTCATCTTGCCCCTTGGTAAAACTGACTAACACAGCAGTCCCTCAGTGCGTACACACACACACACCTTTTGCTTCTTCATCAACTATTTGCATCTCATAAATGACATACTGTAGATCAATAAGGTAGCTGCCAGGCTTGCTGTGCCACTCTTATCAAAATCTTGTATGGTCAGCAAAGTCCAGGTTCAGAACAGAGGACAACACGAGAGACACTCTGGACCGGGCGGTGTCTGGACTTATTTAACTTATTAAGTTATTGAAAAACCTCCAGAGGCCCGGTGCCTGGTCCCCTACGTCATTTGATTGGTCGGGGGCCAATCTATAGCTTATAGCTGATTCAGTTTAGATAAGACATTAGAGGCCAAATATGTATTGGGTGCGATGGTGTGTTGTAGTGTCAGCGGTTTGACTTTGTGATCAAAGTGCTCTTTGATTCTTTCAATTCTCAGTAGGGGGAAGCATGTTGTTTTGGTTACATTTAGGTTATTAACTAATGTTGGTTACAGTAGGGGACAGTTGGTAAGGACGGGGAGGGCGTGCATACTGGAGGTGGGTTGCTGTGATTAAAGTTATGGTAAGGACGGGGAGGGCGTGCATACTGGAGGTGGTTTAGCCTGGCTAATAAGCCAGACTCAAATCACACTGTTGTGTGGTATTTGAGTCTGGAGATGCTGTGTATGGATCTTGTTTCCAGGGGGGCGGGTTCAAACATTTTCTCTTTGACGCAATTGAACGTCACTGTACCAAAGCCCGCCCATATTGCATACCGTGTCCCGATTGGCCACACCAGGTCTCTGGTGTAGGAAATGGGCGTACAATTGAGCCTCTCCAGACCGCAATCCGCTGGCAGGCAATTTTGTTTTTGCCAACGGCTGATTCGGTCTGGCTTATTAGCCAGGCTAGAGGTGGTTATGGTAAGGACGGGCAGGGCGTGCCGACAGTGCATACTGGAGGTGGGTTGGAAATTGCATACATGCAATCGTAGGCCACCTCTAACGTCTTTCAATAACGCCACAGGCTGTCTCTCCTGCAACCACATTTAATTAACTTCACTATCTTTTATCTTGCGTTCGTGAACTTAATTTGTACCCGTATTCAATGTGAACCACACGGCTTTCATGGGAAGTATTCACAGGGGAGACAGAAGAGAAGGAAAGGTGCTCAATGACATCATTGAAATAATAATAGTAATAATAATAATAATAACAACACACGTTAATGTTATTTGGGGACAGCAAGCAGTACAACACATACATCACGCACTAACATGCGGTCACTCGCATGCACAGTTGACCTCACTGTGGCTGGCATCATTGTGCACGGGTCACCCGCCATGCAGGCCGACCATGCCCAAAACCCTACCCTCCAGCCCCCATCCATCCTCTACTTCCCTCCGCATCAGTGACTCTGAGGCCGAGCCTGGGTGCCGTGCACTCGGCTGCCTGACTGATCATTGTCGTTGCCGGGGCGACCGAGGGACCCAGCCCCTTTTAGCAGCAGCCCACTGCCCAGTGATCAGAAGAATGGCATGCATTTAGAGAGGGGGGGAGGGCAGGGAGGGCGACAGGCAGACAAGATATATAGGCAAAGAGAAACACACAGAGACAAGAGAGGGGGGGAAAAGGACTCAAACTGCCAGAGTCCCTAGATCCTTTGAATAACATGCTAGACCCTACATCCTTTGACTGACATGATAGACAACATTTCTATGCAGCCCATAGAAGAAAAAAACAAAAGAGCTTGTATAGAATTAGCTGCCAGCATACATGCAGTACAGCACAGCTACGGATTACCACTGCACAAGCTGTGTTCTATCCAACTCTCACCATGCAGTGATCACCTCCAGTAGTACATGGAGTACATTATAACATCTAGGTCAACATAAACTCTGCACTGACTAAAGTGGAGCAGCATAGGTTATACATGCTTAGTTAACTATAGAAAGAAATGCAGTTTGTTGCTTTATGGATCAACTAATACATTTGGGTACCGATATACCATCAAATATAGCATGCTGGAATTCTAAAAAGACTGCAAATTATTGCTGTGACAATCTTAAAGGAGCAAAGCGTTTATATTTTACAGTGTACGGTCAGGCCAGAATCTACAGTATAACCGCATTCTGTCGGGACAAGCGGTGCGCTACTGGGAACGAACACGAACGGACAGCAGATCAGACAGGATGGAGAGAGGGAACGATGGAGGGGGTGGATGGAGAGAGATGGACGACCACACAACAGTGATGGGAGCAGACAGAGGCAGAGACGGAGAGAGGTGGAGGAAAAGGGGAAGATAAGCCTGCTCGTCTCCAAGAGAGTAAGGACGGAACGAAAGGAAACTGTGAGGAAGGAAATGATGAACGGATAGTGGGAGAGAGAGAGAGTAGTCCGAGAGGGATGGGTATGGTGGGGGTAGTCCCCTTCACTTTGTTCCATTTCCTCTTTCTCTCTCCATGCATTTGTTTTCCTGCGGCTGCACTAAACGAAGAGACCCATTTTTGCATTTGTTTTCTCCAGGAATGTGGGGCGTCCTGACAGGCTGGCTTTTCATTGACAATACACAGCTAAGAGTTACCCCTGTGGCTGTCTCTCTAAAGCAGTCCTGTGTGTGTGCGTGTGTGTTTGCGCGTGTGTGTGTGTGTGCATGCGTGCGTGCGTTATCTGGATTATCAGTCAGCCAGGCCTGGACTCACAAGGAGGCAGACAGGGTGCTGGGAAACACAACCCAGAAAGTGTTAAAGAGAAACACAAACAGAGGCAGGCCATCCCATCCCAGCCACACCCCTGGGGAAACTCTCAACACAATACCTGATACAGCTCAGTCACTATATCCATTCAACATGAACTGGATTTCCAGGGTTTCCTCCAAAGACGGAAGAAATTAGATGGCAGAATTATGTCAGCAAAACCTTTTTGCTGATATAAGCCATTTAAAATGTCTGCCTTGTGTGCGACTTTGCAAAAAGGAATCTCTGTATTAATGCTTCACAATAAAGACATTTGAAACAAAGTACGTCTGCCTCATGTCAGAAGTTGGTGAAAGTTAACTTTCCCATTTAAATTGTTTCATTCAGGTCTTTGTGAGAGGTTTTATGACTAACTTTCAAAACTAACTGAAGGGCAAACGGTTCCGTCTATGAAAACTAAGCCAGCAAGCGCCTTAGGACGTAGACACAGACTGTTTCAATTGTGTTCACTAACAGGATATCAGCAAGAGAAACATCCTATTCCTGATAGAAGCCCTTTTTTAGCCCCGCTGGCCCGCTGACACCGACTCCACCACAGCGGAGAGGAAAGCAGCATTGTGCTGTTGATCCGCTGGTTTCCTTTGAACTGTGAACACTGCCAACACGGAGTAACCCAAGGCTGAGTTTTGGCTGCCTGGCTGTGTTTGATTAGTTGTTTGTTTAAGCGGGGCGTAAGCGATATTGATAAATCACGGTCTTCCAAGACGGAACATAGAAGATTTTCCTGGGCTCCAAATGAAAATAAGCCGCGATTTTGAACCAACTTACTGACTAATGTTAGCAACAACAAAACAAACATTTCCATAGTTGCACTATGAAGGTGAAACTCCCCACCCCATATTTGGTGGTGGTGGTGGGGGGGGGTCACTGTGGCACCTCATAGGCCTACAAACTACATGTACGCACGTCGCACACAGCCAATAAAACTGCTACTAAAGTGTAAAGGTCACAGCGTTAAAACAGACTCTATTTTATGACTTCTCAGTCAGTCTAATTGGGACTAATTTGAGCCCAATTTGTGCCTACGCGGTTGGATTTATGGGCTGATTCAACAGAGTGACTAAATGTAGGAACCCACACTGGGACATGGCACAATTCTCACAAGGTCATTGTGAGCCCTTTCCTTTGATGTCATAACAAAATATCATAGAGATCCAATTCATGGTTAACCCGTGTCACACTAAAGCCCTAAACCTCATTCTTCTGTTCTGTGCATCACACATATCTCTGGTTTCTTTCCAAGGGAGATTGCATCGAATTGCATATCAACGACAGACTCCATGGTAACGCAGTCAGAAAAATAATATAGGACAGAGGAAGGGGGGGGGGGGGGGGGGGGGGTACTGTATGAGCTATCCATCAGTGTCATTTTAGCCCAGGGTCTCCTGTGTTCAACAAAAGTCACTGTAGGACCGCATTGGACTACTCTCTGGCCTGTGGCATGCATGCACGTGCATGTTTACATGGACAGACGCATTAATGCTGGTCTTTCCATTGACTAATTTCATTCCCATAACTCTCACCCTGACTAGCCTAACCCCATTTCTAACCTGAAAACTATATGCCCTAATCCTAAAATAGCCATTTTGAAAAGAGAGCTTCAAAATGCCACCAGCATTCTATCCCCGCGAGAACATTTGTGGTTTTCCTGAAGCTATAGCTGCTAGTAGACATACATACAGTACAGTACACACACCAGCTCATGTGAGCAGGGTAGATTAACTACAACATTCCTACAGTAAATAGTTCCTTTCCTCTTATTTGGATTATACCCAAATATGACAGACAGGACAGCTGGACTGCGATATTATATGGCTGTACATGCTTATGTGTTACAGCCTCAATTGTGCCATCAAGGTTGATTTATTACATTATAGGATTCAAGGATTATAGAAGTTTTAATTTATTCACGGCTGTTTCATTATCAAGATACTGGACTTTGTTCTGTTGCGCCAAAACATAGCCCAGTGTATAATGCATGTATGTAATCATTCTACATAGTAACATCCTGAAAATGTTATGATGATGATGAGTTAATTTAAGTTCTATTAAACTCAGACTTTTGCTGGTGCCTATAGTTTTATTTATTTTTTCCAGCCAGTGTCAATTGTAATGTAATGTAATGTAATCCTGGGCGCTACACTCCCTCTGCCAACCTGGGGAGAGCAATGGACTGACCTCATGCTTCCTTCTATGCATGAGGAGTCCAAGCCACTTCTTTTCACCTGACAGGGGGGAGTTTCCCCGGTTGGACGTAGCGCATGGAAGGAACACGTTATTTCCAACCACTTCCTTTCCCCTTCAACAGGTGCCCCGACAGGCCAGGGGGAGGCAGTATAGAGACCAGGATTACTGCATGTTTTTTGTGAGGGTACCACTACCTACCCTAGGGGACACGGGGAGAACATGCAAATTCCACACAGTTTCTAAAACAAGTATTAACCATAAAGTCAAGAGTGGCTCATTATGACAAACACAGCATTACCCTGCCAAAGTTGTTTATTGTCCACAACCAAAATAGAAAGCCTTGTTTAAAGTTTAGAATCTCAACCCACAGCTTGAGAAACACGACTTATAAAAATTGGTTGGAGAACAAATGCGTCCCAGCCCTGTTTCTTTTTGTTCCAAAGCAATACGAGTGGCAAAATATGGTTATTCCAGGTCAGATTTTTTTTTTCTGCTTATTTTGTTTGTTTCCCCCAAAAGGAATGAAAGGAATCTTTGCGGAACGGGCTGCATATTTCAAACACCTCAGTGCAGAAACATTGTCCGTCCAGTCCTCTGTGGCTTCTGGCAGTTAGAAGGCAGGGGAATGTGTGAGGTCTGTTTAAGGTCAACAGGCGTTTTTTTCTTCTTTTTTTTAAACAGAGAGTCTTATCAGCTCATCTGTCTTACATTATGTCAAAGCAGCACGTTAGGCCAGTTACTCATCTGAAATGGTGCTTCTCAACTCGTAGTTCATTCACAAATTGTACAGTGATGGTCGTGGGGTCATTGTCACTCCATCTTAAATATAGCTGCTAAAGTGGGTTTACTGTTTGATTCACAGTGGGTACAGCACTCCTAAACTATAGGATATAATAGACATTTTCCCCCTTCATGTGAAAAGTCAGTTGCAACTTAGTCTGATCATATATCCTTGCTATACTCAGGCCAAGCCACACCAGATGTCAGTTCTCTCTACAGGGCAAGTGAAGCCTCTGTGACAGCATCGTATTTCAGTGGGTCTTTTGACTGGAATCGGGTTCCAGGACCACCGAAAGTGAATGCAGACATTGAGACATCTGGAAACAGAACGAGAGAGAAAGAACTAATGTAGCTTATTAAAAACAGCAGTGCTCTGTGTGCTTTATGCGCTGTGTTGAGTCACTTGTTAAAGTCACGCTGGGCAGATCGTACAATAGCATTACATACTGTATGAGCAAACACACGTGCATAGCCCAATGGACGGAAATGCTGGGGTGTGGCAAGGCGGGGTCAACAGTGTCAACGCACAACAAATTAAATTAAAGAGAGTGCAGCGCGATGTGTCCAAACCCCAACCTCCTCCTGGCACAATATAACGGCCCCCCAACCTCCTCCTGACACAATATACGGCCCCCCAACCTCCCAGCCAACCCCCTACCACCATTTCAGTCACTCCCCCAAACACTACCAAGCCACTTTGAGGGTCTTTTGTTAAGCTCAGCATAACATCCCTCTCCCTTTGAGTGTGCTTATGTGTGTGTGTGTGTGTGTGTGTGGGGGGGGGCATGGAACTTGGAAGATGGACGTTTTTGGGAAGAAAAACAAAGTGTGGGTGGGATGTGTATCCGTCTAAAAAGGATGGTCGATAAAAATGAAGCATTGAATTACAGGTGTGAGGAGACGTTTATACAGTAGAAATTAAAACCACAGATCACAAACAGCCTGGTGCCTTTATTTTACCCCCCCCCCCCCCCCCCACACACAGATGCTGTTCATTTAGCACTCGAATGGCGATTCTTGAGTATGTCTGCTAAATACCCAGGGGAATCACTGGCATTTGGGCTGCCGTGTAGCCAGTCTTCTCGACCCCACATACTGTAGGACCGCTTCTGTATAAAACCTGAGTCACCCCAGCAGAAGTAGGAGCCCCTACGCTCGCAAAGCGCCACGTTGAAATGAGTTGCATGCTTTTTGCACATTTTGGAATAGGGCTTGAGTGGTTCAATGAATAAAGTTCAGTTTATGCTTTTATTTGTTACAGCCTCTGGTGACCAATAATATGGAGGGTTGGGACTTTATTAGGGCCTGTGAGAACAATCTAGCAGGAGCCTGGCCTACAGAATTCCACACACAAGTTGGCAGTCATGGCAGACAAATAAAACGCTCACCAAAAACTCAAGAGTGAGGCAATGGTGGTGGCAATGGTTTGATTTGGAGTTTGTGGGTGTCCTTACAGTGCTGTGGTAATACTGTATTCATAGTTTGCCCAACCTGTGCACTCACTTAAGTCTCTTTTGTCCTTTAGTTGTTAGTTGCAATTTGCCAGCTAAGCTTATTCCCCCTGCAGAAAGTGTTTGCTCATGCTAAAGCGTGTGTTTTCTGGGGAGGCATATATGGCATCAGTCTCAGTGTAGTTTGTCCTCAAAATGAACCCAATCTCAAGAGAATGGGGCTTTTCCTTTGCCAGCTGCGTGCATTCACAGCATCCATCTGAATGTTGACAATGATTGAACATCAAGAGCTAGAGTTTCAGGGACACACAATGTCACAAAAAAGACACCTCTAGTCTAGACAACTAGCCGATTAGAGAGGTGATGGGGCACTACATGCACAATATTGCTTATGTATATTCCCCAAACGCTGCCCAGAAATTGCCACAGATGCCCCAGAGCAGCTCCAGGCAGGCAGGCACACACACAGAGAACCTCTCATCATAGTTGGCTAGCCTCTTGCAGAGCCAAACTGTAAAAATCTTCCACCTATGAGAGGTTTTGCTAGCATGATGACATGGAATTATTTATTTCCCACCCTACCCAACAGATCATGGTGAGTTATTGGTCCATGTGCTGGCTAATCTGAGGCTTAGAGTGCTAGATTCCTGTTCCATTGCAGCGTTTTCATCTCTCTCTCTCTCTCTCTCTCTCTCTTCTGAAACAGGGACATTGATTTCTGGTCCCGTGCAGTGCATACAATTCTTTTAAATGACACATGGCTCGTGTGCCCTTCGTGCTCCTCCACAGCCGAAGACAAAGACAATAATCATTGGACAACTCCAAAAATCAATTTCTCTGAGCCCATCTAAAACTAATTAAGATAAGCCCTCTTCCTGAAGAACCGCAAGAGCAGTGACCTAAATCACAACAGATTCCTCTGATTTGGCGAGTGAGGTATTGACAAGGCCACTTAAGCATGCTTGTGTGTGTGTGTGTGTGTGTGTGTGTGTGTGTGTGTGTGTGTGTGTGTGTGTGTGTGTGTGTGTGTGTGTGTGTGTGTGTGTGTGTGTGTGTGTCATAAGCACCCCAATCAAGACTTAGTGGTGACTGAGGATAAGCTGAGACCTCACTCTAATCCGTAGCATTTATTTTCATCAGCATATGGTGTTTGTTTTCATCACGGGCCGGCCTACTGTACGATCTTCATCTATGACCAATGACCAGGATATTAGGCATCGAGCATGTTTCTCTCTGTGTGTGTGTGTGTGTGTGTGTGTGTGTGTGTGTGTGTGTGTGTGTGTGTGTGTGTACTGTAGAGCCAGACCAATATAATGGCTTTGGAGACTTATCTTTTTAGATGTTTCTGCCGTGAGCTGGCACCACTATTTAAGACTGGTGTGCGTTTAGCATCCTTATGCACAGTGTTTAACATACAGTATCAGTATTTTTTTACATGGTTATTGGCAATTATGCAGCCAATGTTTTGTTAGCCACTTTCAAAGTGGCATCCCTATTGTGGTCATTATAGTAGGTAGGGTTTTTAAAAAATTGCAAAATAGCTGATCTACAAGCTCAAAACTCTGCTACACGTATATGTGCTACCAGAAACTCATTTGTTGGTGTGGGTTTATAGAATTGTCAGCTTGACAAAACAATAACATGCAGTCGGTCAATTTTCCTAGTTGGTCTGTGTCTCAGAGGATGGCTGCGGTCACTTCAGAAACCCACCTACCACTACCAGTGACATCATCATTAGGCAGGTTTATTATAAAATTATTTTTTATTTGTATTAACGTGAGAACAATGGCTTCCATTATAGCATGCTAACTTTCCACGAATAGATTTCGATGATGTCACTGGTAGGCGGGTTTCTGAACAGTCTACAGCCCTCCTCCGTGACTCAGAGTGAGTAGACAAAAATGGTATCATATTATAATGAGCATTAGTGAGGACCAATTATATGAAGATAAGATAGGTTGAAAATGGATAAAGTTGTTCTTTAAGCAATGAGCTGAATTCCAAAGAATGGAAAAGATTTACCAGTGTATAACCACAAAACAAAAGGCCAACCTCACTGTATGTATCTGACATCTCACACAGGGCAGGGCAGCAGCAGCAGCAGCAACTACACTGAAAGCTTTTGTTTATAAACGCACTCACTTATTAGTCATTAGTAAATGCGTTTTATAAATGTTGCAATGCAACACGGTGTGTGTGTAAGCATTACTTCCAGACCAGTCGCCAGACAACATTCCAGTGTGCCAAATCTCTCCTGCCAATCATCTTCAACTGACATTTCGAACTCAACATGAGATAAACAAACGTGTCGATTTCAAATGTCACACCTGGGCCACCAGCCGAGACTGTGCCTGTGTGCATGGATGCGAGTATATGGGACCTGCATCGCATGTCTTCATACCACAGTGGACCCCCAGGTGTCCTTGAACATGGGGCGCGTCTTATGGGGGTCTGTGGCCTAATAATGCATAACAAAGTTACGATCACTGGCCGTGGCCTATTGGGCCTACAGGTGTTAAGATATCTGCACTGTCAACAAGTAAGTATGTGAACTTACCATTGAGTCCATTAGGGATGCTCCTGTGGTGGTGACTCTGAGGCGTCGACAGATCATCCATGGACCTCCTCGTCATGGTGCCCAGCTTACCGCTCTCCACACCGGGCTTGTTGTGCGTGTGGCCGTGGCTGTGATTGTGGTGGTCGGGGCTGCCGCCGCTGCCAGTGCTCGAGGTGCTACTACCGTCCCCGACGTCCCTGACGGTGCCGGTGCCCCCGTTCAGGTTGCTCAGGCTGGACTGACTGTCTATGGAGCTCCGCGACCCGGCGCCGCTCCTCTCCTCGTCCAGCATCAGGACGATCTCCTTCAGCTCAGAGTTCTCCCGCACCACCACCTCCTGGTTGGCCTCCAGCTCCTTGAGCTTCAGCATGTAGTTGCCCACCTCCTTCCACATGGCGCTGGCCGTGAAGCGGCCGAAGCGCTGCCACTCCCGGGACAGCTTCTTGCCCTTCTGCCGGTCGTCGTCCAGGAAGCAGCAGAGCTCGCGGAGCTCGTGATTGTCGTCCTGGAGCTTCTGGTTGATCTCCTTCAGGTTCCGGATCTAATGGCCAACAATTATACAAATAAAATTCAGATCAATGATTAGCAAGATATTTTCATCTTTTTCCACGAGGGTTGATGTGAAGTTGTGGAATCTTTTCAGGATTGTCACAATTCCAGCCACTCAAATGTCAACAATGTCTGAAATTACTTTGGTCTCTCTTTATGGTTCAGAAATCACTCAACTACAAATCTCATTATGTGATGCCCTCTAATGTGGAATGTTGGTTATCAGGAACACACAAACTTTACTTTGCTGAAATGTACGAAATGTAAGAAATATGCAACATTGTTCAACAATCATGAGCGGGTTAAGATTAAAGGGGGAAAGTCCTTAAATTGTCACTTTACTGACATCTGGGGGACCCCCCTCCCAAAAATAAATCATGTCGGGACCCACAGGTTGTGAACCACTGTGATATATATATAGCCTACTGTGAATATTATATCAAAACAACTATTCTCAATATTGAACTTTCAATGCATTACATTTCACTGTCAACATCATAGGCTTAATCGTACTTTGTGAAATAATATTTCAATCATGTTACTGCATAGTGCATACTAGCCAGGGAAAACACTGTGATGTCTTGCATTCTATCATTCAACTGTTCCAGTTTCTATATAAAAAAACAAACCCCTGAAGAAAACTATTCTAAAACTGTTGTCATGTGTACCTCGTGCAGGTGCACCTGCATCCGCCGGTTGACGTCCTTCATCATGTTCCCGTGCTCGATCATCAGGTTCATCTTCTCGCCGTCGACCCTCCGTAACGTCCTGACCAGGTCCTCTTTGCTGCACCGCAGGAGGTCCTCGTCAGCCAGCTTGCCCAAGTCATCTCTGGGTCCCTCGGACGGGCTTTTAGCCATGACTCCCCTGATCTGCGCTATCCTGCGCTATTCAGTTCCTCAAAGTAGTCAAGTAATTAACTATATAAAGCCTCGTTTAACCAAGCCTCAATTGCGGAATTGAAACAATACGAATACATTGATTGTCCGGGGTTTTAAAGACCTACCCCGCCACACTATAGGGGCCTTTAGTGAAAACCCAAATATTTATGTGGTGTTATGGCAACCCCGTGCATTGGCTGGCGGAGCGCACACTCACACACACTGATATTTGATCAAAAGCAAAATTCCGTTTCAAAAGATGTGTTCAGAAAATAGTATTACATAGTATTCACATCCCGACAGTAGTAAGAAAATGCGAATGTTTTTTTATATACCGATAAAAATCTGAAGGTGTTTCCAATCAGCTCATGGTTCCTCCTCGCCCAGAGACCTGTCAACACCAATGTTCAGTGCTCCTATCATCGTCCTCCTATGCATGTCTTCGCTTGGCATTCCTCCGTTCAAATGACGAGAAAATAGAACACAGCAGCAACCTGTAGGCCTGTGTAAAAAATTAAATCTTTATTCTACATAAAAAAGGGCTTGTTTAAAATTAAACACTACACCACCAGCAGCATAAAACACCAGAACGCCTGTACGATCGACCATGCTGGATAAGCCTCTTTAACCGTCTGGTGGTGGTGGACTAGTAAAAGGATTCAGTCCTTCAAGCCAACAGCTCCCTCCTCCTCCTCCTGCGAACACACTGTGGTTTGAAATCATTCAAGAGGATTCCAGCCCAGACGTCCAATCAAGACGTAGAGGAGTGCTCAGCAGCAGGTACACAGAACCCAGAGTAATCTAGTAAGAGAGTGGCGACACCCATCGTAACAAATGGAACGCGGAAGTGCTCTATCTATCTCAGTGGGATAGTTCCAATGTCTGGAACTATAGCCCATAGGCACCCGCTTTGCGGCGAGATCAAAGCGTGTCGCCACTCTCTTACTATTCCACTCGATACAGAACCACCACAACGCAGTGGTTCGGCCCACTTAAAGCAACAGCGACTCTACTCTACTAATAGCGTATAGTAGCCTATTTCATTATAATACGTGATAACACTTATTAGTAGATATCATATGTAATGTAGGCCATATGCACTTAAAATATACCAAAATAACAATAAACATAGCACATTCGTTTTCCAATTCCAACCCGGGCGGGGATAGCATTCCAGATTCATATTTAAAATGGTTTATTGCAAAACAAAACAAAAAGCACAGCAAAACAAACCCTGAGACAGCTAGAGAACGGTGTTATTTGATTTGTGAGTCTTTCCATTACTTGCCCTACCTTGCTGTATTCACAATACAAACATGATTCAACAAAATGTCAAGTTATCAAATGGATGGCAAAGCCAGATTCCTATGCGAAGTGCAAGCGCCATCTTGTGGTGTGACTTCGGAAACTCACTAAAGAAACTCGGGTTTTATCATAGGGTTTTACACACTTGTCAAGTTGTCATCCAGTTGTTGTGTGCACTGTGCAAGACTGTATTAGTATCATTATTCAATATTCATAAAAGAAGTAGCTATAATTCAAAATATGAAGAGAGTTAACATGGGTAAAGGGCAAATGTGCTAATTGAAAACACAGAGGGGATACACACGCACACACCGCACGCGTGCGTGTGTCTGTGTCTGTGTGTGTGTGTGTGCGTGCACGTGTGTACGCGTGTGTGTGTGTGTGTGTGAGCGCACGCACGTGTTAATTCTCTGCAGTCTTGTACAAGGTTCATCTGTGCATATGTTAGTTTAGTTACCCTGATAGTTATTTTATCAGGTATGAAAATGTTATGTTCAAGATTTGCTTTTATTATGCTTTTTGCTTTGTTATTATACATAAGTAAGCAAAATGCACTGATAGTGAAGTAAAAATCACCACCTCTCGAATTCTCAGTTTGCATCGACTGTTTGCGTTTGGTTCCTGATGGGGGCAGCCATAAATACTAATCTACATTTACACCATGTTAATTCTCATGTTATTGTTGAATACAATGTTAACTGTCCATAAACTGAGTTACTGACAGGATCAGGATCAACATGTCACGATTATTGTCGCAAAAATAATTGCGATCATCAACGATATTATCGCAATGATCAACATAATTATGCTTGAAACTTAAAATGGTCCTTTGGTTAAGCACTTGAATCCCCAGCATCCCTATGGGTAACGTTTGCTAAAAATAGTACAGAGTACAGTACAGAGTACTAACGATAAATAATAACGATTATTGTCCCATATCCCTACAAGCGATACATACTAATACTCATACTAATAGTTCAGTGGAATGGCTTGCCTTCCAGCCTTCCAGCCTCAAGGTGATCAGTTCCTTTGAAAACTTTAAATCCACATTCAAAAGATGGTTGGCTGATAACATGTCCTAATTTTTAATTAAGTATACTGACTTTTTTAGTGTAGAATAGATAGTACAAATGGAAAAAAAAGAAAAGAAATCCAGTTTTATTGGTCAGGTTTATTTGTTCTGTTTTGTGTTTTGTGTTTTTGTTTTATGTTTGTTTTTTTGTCTCCTGGCAAAATACAAAGGTTTTTTTTTGTTTTTGTCTGTATTGTATTGTTGCTCCCCTTCCCCTTTCCCCAAGAGGACCACAACGGAAACAAGCCTAACGGCTTTCTTGTGACTCTATCCTTTTGAAATGTATTTTTCAATAAAGTAATCAATCAATCAATCAATCAATACTACTATGATGTATAAATGAGGCTTAATGCTATGACTTTAATTTGGGCCAGTGATTCTCAACCTTTTTAAACCAGCCTTATTGTGCAGTGTGCAAATAGCAAAACATTCTTCTCAGGAAAACAGCAAATACAAAGCGTGCCAGATTATTACAGTAAATGGACAGTACTGTATACACGTGTGCTTTAGTTCCAAGATCCTTTCACAGCCTGTCCCACTCACTACAGAGACAACACCTGCATTCCACTACAGCAGTTATTCTCAACCTTTTCAATTTCTAGGACACCCCATTTGATAAGTAGGCTCATACATGTATCTCATAGTGTCCATTTATTTGGTTACTAACTGTAAATCATTTAAAAGGAGACGCCCTGAAACCCCCTTTAACCCATCCTGGGCGGGAACCCCTTTTGGTGTTTTAACTAAGCATTATGTTATACTTTAGCAAGTTTAGCTATTGAAAAATAGCAGATCTACAAGCTCGTAGCGCGCCACTCGGTGGTGCGCTACGAGCTTGAGCTTGTAGATCTACTATTTTTGAAATATCATGAAAATCAGGCCAAAATGGGTTAAGGACTGCTGGGGGTCCCCAGACCCCATTCTACTGTGAACCGGTGATCTAGTCCTTTCTGTGACTGATGGTGCACATTACTCCACTCTTAGGCCTGAGGGTGCCGTTGTCCAGGATGTCGAAGGACTGTCCAGGAACCAGGGTGAAGTCAAATCTCTGCAGCAGTTTTGCCATCACCAGCTTGGCCTCCATCTGAAAGCACACACCACCAACAACATGAAACTGTTTAAAAGCTTTTGCACACCACAAAACCCAAACTTTTTACATTCTCAATAGAGGGTATGCGCATGACATCATCATCATACCCGTAAGTTATGCGGGAACGTCTACTGAGTGGCAAAAAAAAAACAAATACATTTCTGGCCTTGATAGCCCATACATCCAAACAGAAAAGTCCTGTCTGATTGCATTAAACGACGTTAAATGACATTAAACTCATTTTGCTATCGATTTCCCATTCACTTTATGCATGCGCATACCCTCTAATATAGTATAGTACGGTAATGTGTGTGTGTGTGTGTGTGTGTGTGTATTGTGTGTGTGTGTGTGTATTGTGTGTGTGTGTATGTGTGTGTGTGTGTGTGTGTGTGTGTGTGTGTGTGTGTGTGTGTGTGTGTGTGTGTGTGTGTGTGTGTGCCTGAGTCCACACCTGTGCAAAATTCTGTCCCAGACAAGATCGTGGTCCCAGAGCAAAGGGATAGTAGCAGTAGTAAGGCCTTGTAAAACAGATAAAACAATTAATAATAATAATAATAATAATTGTCATACAGTGCGTTTTTACCTAAAGTGACACATAGTGATATGGGGGTGTATAGAAGGATACTATCTCAAAAAGGAATATATGACAGTCTTGTTCCAAGGCTAGAGCTGTATCACGCTTTCAATCTAGAGGTGCTCGCGTGGCGCAATATTAAAGTAGCTGCTGTTGAGTTGTGCTTTCGTTTGAAATGTACCTATTCTGCATACTGTTAATAAATACTTCAATCAATCAATCAATCAAACCACCATGGAGTTTGGGTGTTCAAATCCACCATGGTGCATCTGGCTTTATCGAGTGTCTAAAACGAACACAGCTGGCCCGTGTTCGGGGCAGGGAGGATGATAATTATTACTGCACGTAATCTGGTGGGGGGCCCTCACTGGTAGGTCAGTAGGATTATACAACAGCAGTTACAACACACATAAATGTGTGTGGGGAGGAAATAATAATAAATAATTGGCATAATGATAAAAAGCGCAAAAAAAAACAAAAACACATTCAATCTCCCATCTATATTTTATGTATGTCATTATAGGTAAATGTTCAAAAACATCAAATAATTGCAAAAATAGACAGTCTAGCTCACAATGTGTTGCATCGCAATGTGATGTGAGTTTATACTGTAGATTGTCTATTTTGTTCACAAAACAATTGTAATAGAAAGTATAAAATAGGGCTTAATTGGTAGCATTGCTAGTGGCTTACTTGGGAGCATCTGGGTGGAATCTGTCCGGATCAAACGTCAGTGAATCCTTGAAAAAATGTTCCATTCTCCCGGCCACATAGGAACTGAACTGTAAATTTCAGGGAAATCAATTTGACACCTTTCTATATAATTTAAATGACGGTATTTAATTCAGTCGCATTCCAAGTGAACCCATCAGAAAGAGGCCTGTGCCCAGTAGTGACCCATTTAGCTTCAATAACCTTCGTTCCGTTGAATGCATACTGCTTTACAGGAACAAGCATTCATGGATAAGAGACTCACAAAGCAGGTGACACCTCCAGGAATGGTTATTCCATTGATGACAATGTCTTCCATTATGTCACGAGATGTCCCTGGAGCCGTGGGATATAGTCTGAGAGTTTCTTTTAGTACCTGGGGAGTTGTAAGGAACAGACGTGAGGCAATTATTGCTTCAAATCCTGAGACGTGCAAGGCATGCTCTTCATTGATTATAAATAGAACAGGTAATGAACTAGTGCTATTATTAGAGGAACCGAGGAACGAAGGGGAGAGTATAGGTGGTACATTTGTGATATGTACCTGTGAGAGGTAGGTCAGTTTGCCCAGGTCATCGTAGGTAATCTCATGCTTCATTCCGATAACATCATCCACCTCTTTCTTTACTCTGAGAAATGACACAATTAAACCACATCCTGGTGTCCTTAATTTGGCAGGCATCATTCGGTAATACAGACCCCCACCCCCACTCCCCTTCCCAGTCAGTAATATATGGAGTTGCACATGATGTCATGACAGCAGTTTTAGCAGTGATAGCAACCCAAACTTACTACGCAACCATGGCAAATTTGGCAATATACCAAACAAACCATATGACATGAAAAAGACTACACAGTCTTATTGTACGGGGTGAACTTAATATAATACTCTGTTACATGACTCAACAACATTGCCAAATTAAGTAAATTCTCTCACCTCAAGACCTGGAAAAAAATCATGCACGCATTCACATCTTCCCGTCTGGACTATTGTAAGGGTCTCTACACCACTCTGAGCTGTTCGTCATTATCCCGACTTCAATTAGTACAAAACAATGCAGCCAGAATCCTCACTAACACCAACCGCAGGGCACAGATACCCATGTACCTGTCTAGATACTTCCTTAATGTTAACGAAGTCCACACCCACAACACCAGAGGGAGTGCAACGAACCATGTACAACCCAGATTCGGCACAAACAAGGGACTAAATTCTTTTCGCTCCTATGCCACCAAAATGTGGAACGCCCTACCAACTGTCATTAAGACATGCGAATCCCTTGACTCCTTCAAAACCGCTCTCAAAGGGCACCTACGGATGGCTGCAATTCGAAACTGGCCCCCGTAAAATCTGAATCCCCCCCCGCCCCCCCCTTCTTTCCCCTCACTGTATATATTTATTTTCCCTTTTTACCTCTTTTTTGATGAATTCCTGTTCTGTCTATAGAAGTGTCTATTTGTACGTCTCTAAATGTTTTGATGATTTGAACATGGTGGACCCTGTTGGAAACAAGTGTAATGCTTAATTGGGTCGTCCACTCACAGTTAACAGCCTTTGTATTGAGTTTGTGCTTGAAATGTACTGTAATTCTGCAAACTGTTAATAAATTCTTCAATCAATCAATCAAACACATAACTCCAGTATTAGCCGCACTGCACTGGCTACCAATTAAGGCCACAATACTTTTAATGACTTATAAAGCTTTACTTGGGCTGTCCCCACAGTATATTATTGATCTACTGCCCCCTAAGACCAATGTGAGACCTCTCAGGTCCTCTAACAAAGGCCTACTGGAAATACCCGGGACCAAGCTCAAAACAAAGGGCCTTCGCAGTGGTTGCTCCTACACTATGGAATGCCCTACCCTTGGCTATAAAAAAATGCTGAGTCAGTCGACGGCTTTAAGAGAATGTTAAAAACATATTTTTGTTTTGTTTAATCCTTGCTTTACTGTAATATTACACTATTGTGCTATTTTCCCTGTTTTTTAACTTTGATTGTTTATACTATATTCTTCAGCACCTTGTAACATTGTTTCTAAAGGTGCTTTATAAATTAAATTTACTTACTTACTCACTATTAGCCTGACACTCAGTCTGAATTTTCATGGAACATATTGTTTTAATGGGCATGGTGTCAGTATAACAAACAAGCCTGTTATGAAAACTCTCATACACTGGAATGGAATCCTGTCTAGCAATCCAGTGCAATCAGATCAACAACCTGAAAAGATACAAAACAGAGATGAACACAGCATGTGCTTTTAAAAGATGGAGAGGCCTTGTAATAAGTATATGTCGATATACATTGCAATTCACTATATTCACTATATAATCATATAGGAATGTAGAGGGGTGTTGTTTAGTTTTAACTGCTTGTTGTGTTTTGTCTGTTTTCTTTTCCTTTTTTTTCCTTTTTCATGTCATGTGATTTTTTTCTGTTTTATTAATTAATATATTTATAAAATGTATAAAAAACTGGCAGCAGACTTGCATGCGCTGTGAGCGGCGGGTGGGGGCGGGTCCATCTGTTCTATATAAAACTCAATGTTCTAATCTACACTCACAGCAGTCACCGCCAGAAGTGTTGACCGTCTCTTCGGGCTATGGGATCGAAGACCTTAATTATGCTGACTGGGAGATGGGGTCTAGAAAAAAAGCTGTGCCTTGCTCAAAGACGTCAAAGGAATGTTTTAGAGCTGACAAAACTTTGATCTGCATGTTCATATCCTAAGATGTAAACATTACGTGCCTGCATGCATGTGTTGAACAGGTGAGAGTGAACGTGTCCTACTTGATTAGACTGTAGAGTTACTGAAGTGCATATATAATTTATATAATTCTTAGTAACAATGATCAAAGCTACTGAAAGAACAAATTAAATAATGAGTTGACATTTACTTTTTTACAATTGTGCTGTTTGTTGTACATGGTGGGAGATAGAATGCATGTCAAACAGCTCATATACTGTATGAGAAATACAGCAGCATCTACATACAACATGACATATGCAGAAGGAGCGAGCGAGCAGGCAGGAGGGATTGGAATGTGGCTGTCAGAAATTAAACATCGCGCCAATACATTTCAATTATTATTTCTTACTTGTCTAGTATGTCAGGATGTCTACCTAGCTCCATGATGCAAAAGCCAAGTTGATTAGCAGTTGTTTCTTGTCCTGAAAAATATGAAATCGTAATACTTTAATTAATAATATTAGACTAACACTTGCGAACCCTAACCCTATTTTAGGGATGTCATTATGCTGTAGGTGAAAATAGTCAAAAGATTTCAAATTGTAAATGCATTTATATAGTGCATTTGAAGTCAACTAATATAGAACCCAAAGCACTTTACATTGTTCTACACGTTCACACACAAACGACGGAGTTGGCCACAAACTGCAAGCTAGGGGTGCATTTTTTAAATATTTATTTTAAAGATTTGTTTTTGGCTTTTCTGTTTTTATTGTTAGAATCAAGTGAAGATAGACAGGTAAGAGGGAGAGAGAGAGAAGGGGAGAGACATGCAGCAAAGGTCGTCATGAACGGGACTCGAACACGCAACGCGCTGTCAGGCCATAGCCTATATGTGGCATGCGCCTGGACCACTTGGCCAGCAGGCGGCCCGGGTGCATTGTTTTGCTCAAGAATATAAACATGAAACAAGGAGGAGCTTGGGATCAAGCCAGGAACGTTTCAGTTCCATGGTGGCCGATCTACCTCCAAGTCACTGCCATTTTTTGAAGAAAGAAAAAAATATATATACAATTTTCAAATATTTTCAAAAATAGCAAAAACTGCACCTACAGCTCACATCATTGCTATGTGATAATTCCATATTATAATATTATAGACTCACCTGCAATGAAGAATGTCACAAAGTTGTCCAACATCAGTTCTTCATCCTCTTTATCCATGCTTTCCTCTGTAATGAAAAACAAAGTGAGATAAGCTGCAACCCATGTCTTTAGTGAATACAATGTTAATTTTCGACCAATCTGTTTGGTTAATACCAACTCCAAGTTCAGAGGTTAGAGGTGGTCTCCCTGCTCTTCTATTGAGAAATGTAGATCCTGTGGTCAGGTAGGACCACTAGTGGTTGACAAGAGGTATTGCATGAAGTTGCTTTCTGTTATAGCGCAACAGTTACAATTTCAGCACTCGTACAGGAGACCCGGGTTCGATGCCCGGTTAGGAGTCTTACATAAAAGTTAAGGATTGCAGCTTTAATGGGCGAGGTAGCGAGTTTACGGAAGTATAAATCCCATCCATTTCCTCCATAGAGGATTTCATTATCAGCTATAATGTCATAACAATCCAATGTAGACTTATCACTAGGCCCGTGGTTGTAAAATAATGCTATTTAAGAAAAACATGTTTAATTTCATGTGGAAGTACTGCATGTAAATTATTAAAGATGTGCAACCTTTGCCAGCAGTTTTAATGATCTGTGTGAGGATGTCCTTGGGCACATCTTCACCACTGTCTATGGCGACCTTTCTGTCGTTAATCCACTTTGCTCCTGTTGTCCGCAGTAACTGGCATGCCTGCTTCACCTCATTGACAAATGCCCAGTTCTTTGGGTTGTACTGGAAAGGGCCACAGTTTTAGGGTTCAAACTCATGAATATGGTACACTGATAAATGATTATCTTTGCCATTAACCTCAGGTACAGTTGGAGGCCATCGATATTGTCCTTTTCTTTTTGCTGAGGTTTGCGTGATCTGTGCAAAAGGACAGTTAACCCATTTTGGGCGGGAACCCCTTTTGGTGTTTTAAACTATGTTATAATTTAGCTATTGAAAAATAGCAGATCTACAAGCTGATAGCGCGCCACCGAGTGGCGCGCTATGAGCTTGTAGGTCTGCTATTTTTGAAAAATCGTGAAAATATTTATTATAAGGATTTTTTAAAATGTTGAGGTCAGGCCTAAATGGGTCAAATGATAAGGGACAATATCGGTGGCACCCAACTGTAAATGTACCGTGAATGCATACCTGAAAAAACATGTCTCGGAGATAGTAAACCATTCCGCTGAGGCACATCTCGATAGCTTTGGGGAATGGTGACTCAGCTTTCTTCAGCAGGTCTAAATCCACCCCAAACGCAACCTTAATTTTTTTCATGAGCACACATAAAGGAATTTATTATTCATTGTACGACTCCAAAATTACATCCTCGAGTGAGCGTCGTCATAACACGTTTAAATTACTGTACAGTGACGCTTGTTGAAAGGATCATAGGATGAAGTATAATTTGGCATTATGGCATTATGTAATAGAGCGCCGAAGTCCTGACGTCACTCGCTAATGCCCTGTTCCCTAGGGGTTCGCAGCAGTTTTTCTCTATCGGAGAATAACATGGGGTCATCTTAACCCATTTTGACCTGAGATCAGATTCTAAAAATGTCTTCTACATCCTGACAGTTTTCTGAAAAAGCTATGTTTCTATGTCAGTCGTTCTTCGATTTTTCAAAAATAGCAGACCTACAAGCTCGTAGCACGCCACTCGGTGGCGCGCTATGAGCTTGTAGATCTGCTATTTTTCAATAGCTAAAGCATAACATAATGCTAACACCAAAAGGTGTCCAAAATGGGTTAAAATCGCCTCATATAACAATTGTGGTCCAAAAATAAACAAACTGTCTCAGTGATATTATCGGGTGTCTCTGTATCATTTACGACAGTCAGTTAGTCATATTTGATAGTCTTTATTTTTCAAACACAGTTCTTATATGAGGCGACCTAAAACCCCCCTATGGGGATTAGAATTTAAATAAAAAAGTACACGAACCCGTGGATTTAGCGCCCTCTACCAATATTGTCAGATTGTTGCTCTATAGTCTATAGGAAATGTTTTGATCAATGAAAATTGATGGAATTATTGCAAACTGTAAGCCACTAGTAAAACAACCAATTGCGGTGATATTTTCTGATACTGACAAACTCCCAATGACAATACCGCGCAGATGAGTGCTGTAGTAACTGAAGGAGGTTTGCTAGATTCCCTGCCATGAAATAACGTGGCTGTTTGAATACCATGGTATACCGCAAATTGGTATATTGTTTAATCCCTATTATATACAGTATGTGTCGATTATATACATGTGGCACCTTACCTTAGTAATAACATCAAGGGTAACACCGTTGATTAGATGTAGCATCTTGACTTCTGTTTTGCCATCTGCAACTTCCTCAAGTTTATCCATGAACCTCTCTGCCGTGTCATTGAAGGTGCCTGTCAAACCTCTAAGGTATCTAGGAAAAAAAACAGCAATAGCTCAGCATCATTCTTATGTTTTTATTATTATTATTATTATTTTCTCCACCAGGCCGAAGGCATGGGGAGAGAGTATGTTTTGCACTCCGTCCGTGTGTGTGTGTGTGTGTGTGTGTGTGTGTGTGTGTGTGCGTCCGTCCGTCCTTCCTTCCTTCCGTCCGTCTGTTACCAGCTAATCTCCGGCACCGTTGGCCCGATCCATGCCAAACTTTGCACACACACTCTCTGGATGCCAACAACGAACCTCTGCCCCAAATATTCCTCAACGGCCTGTTATAGCGCCACCATGAGGCCGATTTAGGCAAAACACATTTCTGTAGATTACTCGTACACATTTTATCCATACATCACACAATTCGGTATACACTATCTCCATAGTCATGTGATCAACACGGATCTGCACCATTTCCCATCTTCCTTCCTGATTGGCTAAGATTCGCTTCCAAAGCTCACATGATTGGTCCGTTTCGAACAAAATGCCACAAATCACAAACACAGTGTGCAATTTCCGTGAAATTATACACGCACATTTCCACTAGGCTGAGGACGACATGCCACAATTTATTTTCCAAACCAGCCTCATGGTGGCGCTATAACAGGGCAATTCCTGTTTTTATCTATAACTGCATCGATCTGTGTACAACTTTGTATGCGCACTCCCTAGAGGCCATGGAAAAACATTTTCCCTGCATCCCTCCACATCTCCCGGTTATAGCGCCACCATGAGGCCAATTTCTGCAAAACACATTGCTTATGTTAGTCGCACAGATTTCATCCAAATCTCATGCAAATCGGTATACATGATCTCTGTAGTCATGTGATCAAGACGAGCCTGTTGGATATCTCAGATTCTACACTGATTGGCTAAGATTGCCTTCCAAAGTCTTCAGGAGTGGCCCGTTTTGTACAAAATGCTGCACATGTCCTGCTCATCCAGAATTCTATCCTCAGAGATGCTATGAGTGATCTGACCCCCGCTGCCACACTAGAGTTCTCATCAGGACCGAAAATTAAGGCCCGGCCCTAACTGGGCCCTCATCAAACCCTGTACACTCAAGACACTGCCCCCGCTGCCACACCAGAGTTCTCATCAGGACCGAAAAGTAAGGCCCGGCCCTAACTGGGCCCTCATCAAACCCTGTACACTCAAGACACATTACTGCAATTGTTACACCTGAACATTGCAGTAAACACTGTCATTGCAACAGACAATTTCACTGTTATGTAATGAACTGGTCTAGACAGATTGTAGCACCTCATTGTGAAGTGGAAGACTAGCAGATATCTTCCATTAAAGATGTAATGCCGTGATTTGTTTCCCCCCTAAAACATTATCATCAGGTACTATGATTATACTAGGACACAGGAGAAGGATTAAGTGTACAGAAAGTGTTACAATTATGTTTTTATGTGGCCACACCCACCAGTTCATTAAGTATGCCTGGTTTTCAGGTGGGTGGTGATCCACCTGAACTGAAGCCGCATACACAGCTGTTGCATGATAAAGGGGGAGGGGTTAGGGGGATGATATTGTAATGTCACAATCCCCCTTTTTGAAACTAGCTCCTCGCCACTCGCCCTACACACTTCCACTTGGTTTGAGCATAGATATATAAATCATAGAGACGGCACTGGATGGGAGGGGAATCCCAGGGCCATCTCTATTATTTATATATCTATGCTCAAACCAAGTGGAAGTGTGTAGGGCGAGTGGCGAGGAGCTAGTTTCAATATATCTGGTGTATTTCAATTGGGCCTTTTGACTCAAGGCTTTCAGCTTTCAGGAAGAAACCAAAAAATACACAGGGAAGACATAGTTCAATATTCTAACCACACCTGGGGTTGTATCCATAGATACATTACATACAAAACAGAAAAAGTACAAAAATCACGGCACCCCATCTTTAAGATCATTTACAAACATTACTTTCATGTATCCAGAACTAAGTGAATTGCAGAGATGTCTTACAGGCTGCTGAAGGCAGGGTCCATAATGCGTCGCTGTTTGTACCATTGGTCATGGTTCTGTGATGTGACCAGGCCACTGCCAAGGAACCTTGTGGAGAGATATGATAGTTAGGCTCTGAGGCAGAGAAACTCTTATCGCCCGCGCCATGACTACAAACCTGCCTAACACCATGTAACATAAGTGGTGTAACAACAATATTTATGACATTGTTGTCTAAACCACCTCTAGTACACAATTAAAACGTTGCCCTCCCCGCCCAGTGTCCACAGTCAGGGCATAGTGACCAGGACCCCACCCAGGAATCACTCTATGTACAGTAGCACTATAGTGATCAGAGTCAAGGGTAAAGCCTGATTTATTCTGCGTAGTGTGACGGAGCATAGATTTGGATACAAGGAGAAGTACTGAAAAGATAAATGAGAAGATTCTGCCATCTATTTTCCTCACACGGTTTAAAGACAAACTAAGGAAAGTATTTATGTGTGATAGTTCCAACACTGCAGGAGGATGCTATACGCACACCAGTCTTAATAGTGGTGCCAGCTCACGGCAGAAACAGTTAAGTCTTAAAAAGACAAAAGCGTGGCCGCACACACTGATAGCCAAAGTGCCGATTATTTATTAGGACGCAGAGTGAAGAAACCAACGTTTCGGCAGGTGCTATTGTCTTTTTAAGACTTAACTTTTTAGATAGTTCCAGCACTGCTCTTCAAATTGTGCTATTTGTAATACTTCAACAAGGCTGTCTTAACCTTTGAGAGTTCCTGGACTAGTAAATTACTGTACCTCTGCCCAAACAGACTGAACAGCCGCTGGTATACCATCTTATCTTTTGGGTGCTTTGAGGACATGAGGATTTCCTGCAACAAAGAACAATAAAAGAGGGCCAATCCAAAGACTGTTTTTGGCCTTTGAAACATTATATTAAAATGATTTTATTCAGTATACATCAATGTACATCAAATAAAGGCTAATACCAATAACAAGAAGGCAATCATCAAATTCAATGTCAGTAAATAAATAAGAAACTACAGCAATGAACAATAATAAGTAACCCACCCACCCTCTCCCAGTCCCCCGGACTCCCCCCTGAGAGACTGGACAAATTTTGATTTACATACAAATAACAACAAAAGAAATATGATTGATAATCCTGTTGTATCATGTATGTATGTTTAGTACACTTTAGCAAAACATCAGTGTTTGCTTTTCATGTGTTAGCAGCAGGTCACTCATAAATTATGTAATCCAATGCAAATTCAGTGCCAAGTTTGTATTTACCTCAGTAACCTCTGGACAGGTCACAACAAGGTTTTATTTACCTCGGTAGCCTCTGTCTGGACAGGTCACAACAAGGTTTTATTTACCTTGTTAGCCTCTGTCTGGACAGGTCACAACAAGGTTTTATTTACCTTGGTAGCCTCTGGACAGGTCACAAGCAGGAAAACAGCATTCAAACCATTGACCCTGCACACTGGTCCATATATCTGAGACCTATAGAGAGCAGAGATTATGTGATTGATTGTTTGATTGATTGATTGATTGATTGGTGAAATATGTATTAACAGTTTGCAGAATTACAGTACATTTCAAGCACACATTTTGTGCTGGATTTTCTTTTTGTTCTCTAATTTGTGCCATTGAGACAACAATTGTGCTATTTTGATATTTTTATATAAATTGTTATGTTGTGTACGCGTACAATGCATGTTAATGACTGTCATTATTATATTACGGAGCCTGGCCGAGAGGGGGCACAATTAAACTACCATCACATAAACTTCAAATAGGCTATATCTCAAAATTGATACCAGCAGCAAATTATGAAATTTACGGCACAATTCAGCACAAATCCGGCACTAAAGAATGACACCATTTTAATTTAGGCCTATGTTTGTTAGGTTAGGTTTATGATAAACATTTTGAGCAGGGATCAGAATTACGCACATTAATTAATACCAATACAACGGATAACGTGACATTTGACAAGAGTCAATTAAGCTCGGTATTTTAAAATTAGTTCTCACCATTCCAGGAATTTGTCGTGTAGTACTCTGCCGCTTTTCGTTTCCCTCACAATAGTTGGCGTATGTCCGAGGAGAAAACTGTTCAGGGAGAATTGTATTACATACGTAAATAAAATGATTACTGTATTGTATTGTGTAGCAAGAAGGCGAGAACAATACACGTCTAGCCTACCTGTCTCTTGGTGGTCCTGGTATGTGATCATACTTCCAATGACTGTGTTTTATAAGAAAACAAAGCCGGATAAATGCCACGAAAATAAAAACAGACACAAACAAAAGTGCATATCCGCAAAAGCACGAAATGAGATTTAAAATACCCATAGTGTCAAAAGAAGAACAGGAAGATGATCTCCTGACACAACATGAGCAACGTACGTGCTTGCTTAGTATACAACAATAGATTAAAACTATCAAGGTATGGCAAAGGTGAAAGGAATAGCAGAGGAGTCGATCGTTTCAGATTCCTCTGCGAACTGCAAGCGCCATCTTGTGGTCTAAGTGTGGTAACTCACTCAAACTTGTCCAGTCAAATTTAGTCTAGTATTGGTGGTGTTGTGCTGGCCTGGCTGGGTCAGTGGGTCAGGTGCAGTGTTGGGCAATATTACTCAAGAGAGTTTTATGTTACTTATTACATATTACTCCTTAAAAAAGTAATAATATTATATTACTTATTACTTGGAATCAAGACTAATATAATATTACATATTATATAATATTGCATATTACTTTAGCGCCCTCCCACCCCAAAAGTGGATGTACAACAACAACACAATCTGTTTAGTCAGTTTCTTTTAGAACTGAATCCAATTGTTTTGAATAATAATATTAAGAAGAGTCACCAATCTGCCAAAAAGGTTATAAAATAATGCAGCAATCTCTCAACCTTTTAAATTAAATGTTTTCAAACGGCAGCCAACAAAACAAAAAAGTAATATGTAATATGTGCTTTTTTCTTACAAAGTAATATTGTATAATATTACTGTTTTGGCAAAGTAATACCTTACTTACCGGTACTTACTCTCTAATGGGTAAAGTAATAATATTACAGTACTAGTAACTTGTTTACTGCCCAACACTGGTCAGGTGTATCATGATCGTTCCTCCTTATTGGCTCCGTATTATTAATAATATCGCAATCAAATAATAAAACTATTTCAATATTGGTGTTCAAATTACTGAAAACAGCAGTAAACATGACATGGAAGAAGCCGGATGAAGAAGCTATATAATGGAAAATATGTATGTGTGCTCACGGAAAAACACAGATCAGGATAAACAAGTATTTTATTTTAACATTTATTGTGTCAAACAAAACAAAAATGCAATCCCTGCCATCTTATCCATAGGTCATCTGTGCATATCAAGTTATATTTCAAGCTTTTATGGGTCTATTAAAGAGTCAAAGACCAATTGAATTTAGCAATATAAAAACATGTTACATAATATACATAAGCATTAAGCAAGCACTGATAATGAAGCAAAGGTCACCACCACCACCTCTCAAATTCTCAATCAACATTCATATTCAGACTTAAGTGTTAATGTTTGTTTCCTGATGTGTGTGTGTGTGTGTGTGTGTGTGTGTGTGTTTGATAACATTTTGTATATTCTGCGGGACCCAATTTACTAAATTCCTGAGTGTTTAACTGACTCTGGGAGGATACAAATAGAATTTTATTCCATTTGTACATTACATTCTCCAAGTTACAGACCCATAATTGTACATTTGGTTACAAACATGTTAGCTGGGATCAGTGATCTAATCCAGGGGATCTCAACCTGTAGGTCGGGGCTTTCAAGACCTTTTTAGATCTGCTATTTCCACAATATTTATCTGTGGAACCGAAAATGTAATGCCTACGTTCCAAGTGCTTATCAGGGTGGAGGATCCCCAGTTCAAATATGATTATTTTGGGTGGGTCACGGCCTGAAAAGGTTGAGAACCAGTGATCTAGTCCTTTCTGTGACTGATGACGCATTCTACTCCGCTCTTAGGCCTGAGAGTGCCCTGGTCCTGGATGTCAAAGGACTGTCCAGGAACCAGGGTGAAGTCAAACCTCTGCAGCAGTTTTGCCATCACAAGCTTGGCCTCCATCTGAAAGCACACACCAACACCAGACTGATCAATGATGCGTGTGGATGTATGAGTCAGGGTTAAACAAAAACAAAAAAAAATATGTTGACAGTAACGGTTACAAAAGGCTTTCACATAATGTTTGGCAACATCTCAGTCACACAGCTTTTCTTCAAGCATGGTGGACCAGTCCGAGTTACTTAGGTAAATCACAAGGTGGAATTTGTCATTACAGAGAGGTTGCAGCTTGTGGCAATGGTCTGCAATTGTTCATATCAATATAATTAAGTAGCACAAGTAGCCCTGAACACATGAAACTGAAACTAAACAAAAAATCACACCCGTATAAAGTGAGGGGCTCTAATATATTAAAGTCTAACTCATGTTGCTATGATTAGGTGATGTAAAACAAACGGTAACAAAACAAACATTAAATTATCTTTATTGTTAATGGCATTTAATGTTTGTGTTAGGGACAACCTGACGTAAATCTTCCCTCCATTGTCAATGGCGTTTTTAAAACAAACATTAAACCTGTACGCCCCTCAAAAACGAAAATGAGCAAAGCAAAACTAACTAAAACGAACACAATTTATGTGTGTGCACGTGTGCATCTGTGTGTGTGTGTGCATCCGCGTCCATACCTGAGCAAAATTCTGTCCCACACATGATCGTGCTCCCAGAGAAAAGGGATAGTAGCAGTAGTAAGGCCTTGTAAAACAGATGACACAACTTGTTATTACACAATAAAGTGATATGGGGGTGTATGCAAAGATAAAACTTCAATCATCATTGAGGAATTTACAGTGTGTGCACTGTAAATCCTTGGCCTCAGGTCTTCTTTTTACCACATGTGCCAGTAGTTGTGGCAGCGGTGGCCGAACGGATTGCGGAGCGGTCTTGATACCGGAAGGTCGCCAGTTCGAATCAGCGGTCCGACACGTTAAAATTACCACCGCTGAAGTGCCCTTGAACAAGGCATTGAACCACTACGATGAAATGTTCTATGAGCAGGGCCTGGCTGGAAACAAGTTCTTAAGCTTAGCCCAGATACCCTGGGTAAATATAGTAATCATTTCATTTCATCATCATTTCAGTAGGATCAGTAGGACTGGCTAATGCAGCGACACAAAGTTTCCCACCCGCAAACTTTGTGTTTTTTGGAGTGCCTAGCCAAATTGAAAGCCAAATTGAAACCATTCAATTTCTGAATCAAAGCAGCGTTGCCATGATTCAGAAATGGAATGGTTTGGATGGTAGTGAGGGATTGTTTTCACCCAGACTGTATTTTACCTGTACCATCTGCCATCTGTATTATTATGGCTATTTTCACCACACAACACCCTTGTAAGACAAAGTATAAAATAAGTGGTTACATTTATTACCATGTAAAAAATGTCATTGTTAGTGACTTACTTGGGAACATCTGGGTGGAATCTGTCCGGATCAAACCTCAATGGGTCCTCAAAATGTTGTTCCAGTCTCTGGGCCACATAGGAACTGAACTGTGAATGTCATGGGAAAAGTTGACATCTTTCTATGAAATTTAAATCACTATATATACACTATACTATATATGCCTTCCAAGAACCCAGGCACCCAGCACCATTCTTTATGACAGGGATTCTCTAAAATCTGTCAAACTCTCTAAAACCCCAGGCTGGTCTGGGGTCTCAATCCTCTTTGGGTATTGATAGTTGAGGAGACCAGGGCGGCACATCAATGTAATGTATTCCAGTGGTTCCCAAACTTTTTCATGTCAAGGACCCCCAAATTGACACTTATTAGCCCACGGACCCCCATTTGAAGAGATATGCCAGGGACCCCCATAAGAGAAGATTTTTACGGCTCTAGCAGTGATTCTCAACCCGTTTAATTTCAAGAACCCCCAGTTTGACATGCAATAGGCTACGGACCCCCATTTAATGGCATTTCTATCTCTGGGACCCTCAATTTATATTGTAAGATCAATGTTAATTTAACTCTGAGAGTGTACAAATGGAACCAAATGGACCCAGTTACAGACCCGTAATGGTCTATCTGGTTCCAATATTTAGCTGGGGACCCCCTGGGACTCCTCAAGGACCCCAGGGGGTCCCTGGACCCCACTTTGGGAACCACTGATGTATTCTGTCATGTGCTGCATGGTGTGGACTGAGTGAGTGAGCCAGTGATGCGTCGTTTTGGGTTGAGATGTGCAATGCAAACCTTGTATCTTGCTTGTTTGGGTGTGCGTACAGTATGTGTGCGTATAAGTTTTGTGTACAGCATGTATTGCAGTATGCATGCATACGTATACCGTTCTGTTCGTTGTTTGTCTTTACATGATTTTGTCCTTGCTTGTTTTTTCTCTTTTTATTTATTTATTTATTTTGGAGGGGTATTTGTATTGTTTTCTTGTTATTTTTTGTTTCAAGTTCTGTCACGGTCTTAAAGAAATTATGAAAAAGCTAAATAAAATCAGATACCCATTTTAGCTTCCTTAAACCTTCAGCTGAAGACATGTTGCTTTACAGGACAACATTTGTAGCTAAGAGACTCACGAAGGCACACGCGGCGCCTCCAGGAATGGTTATTCCATTGATGACGATGTCTTCCATTATGGCACGAGATGTGATTGGAGCTGTGGGATATAGTCTGAGAGTTTCTTTTAGTACCTGATGGGGAAATTGTAAGGAGAGAAATCCTAAGAGAAAGCCATGCTTGAGCTAGAACAGGCAATGAAATTGTTCTATTTTTAGAGGAAAGCATTTGTAACTCTGATATGTACTGTACCTGTGAAAGGTAGGTTAGTTTGCCCAGGTCCTCATAGGCAATCTCCCGCTTCATTCCGATAACATCATCCACCTCTTTCTTTGCTCTGAGAAATCAGGTAATAGGTAATGGCTTACTCTAATTTATACTCTGTTACATGACTATCACTTAACCGAAATGTACCAAAACTGTATTTTCAACAGTGTCCAGTTGAAAAAAATACAATAAAAAACACATTTCTGTCAAGCAAAAGTGTTGTGCGGCAAAGCATACATTTGTATTATCATTTATGTTTATCTAGTGAGAGTCCATTTTAATGTTGAGCACTAAACTCATATAATAAAAAACGTTGACAGCCGAAACAAATTATTCCAGGGAGTGACACATTGTCTACTAAACAAACTGTCAAGGCATGAAACTCTTTTGTAACCTAATCCAGGTATACTGCTGCAATTGCAATATGACATTTCAAAGGGAAAGAAAGTTAATGGGCAATGTAATTTCTATCCACCAGAGAGTGTTAGTGTTCATGTTTTCAACTAAAGACAGCAACTTAACATTTCCACTCTGTGTTGCTAGCATAAGAGAACATTGAAATATCTGCAGGAAATGTTTGAAATAATGCTATAATATTTGTTTAACGCAATACTGTATGCCTGAGGTAGCCTGTTTTGAAAAGTTCCACCCATTTTCAACATTTTACTATGTCATTAATATACCTTAGAGGAAATAATAAAAAAAAGTCCCCCCATTCTGTGATGCCTAGAACTGGCAGTCTGAAAAATATCAGTATCATTATGAAGTTCAACTCAGTGACATCCCAAAGATGTACTTCATAATGTTACATAATGTTACTCTAAGGTATATTAATGACATAGTAAAATGTTGAAAATGAGTGGTATTCCCCTTTAAGCACATGTGAATCCTATAGTGTATTATTGCAATCATATATTTCTGTGGTGGCCATGAAATGCACTCTTCTTAAAGATTTTGTGACGTAAATTAGTTATTTTTCGTTTTTCTTTTAGGTTTTATGACCTCAATTACACCCAAAACAGACAGAATGCAGCCTTAATTTTAACTAACTTTTACAAACACATTTTTGTAGAAGAGCCAAACTAATATTGCCGTTTTCTTTGATTGAATAATTGATTGAACACACGTGTACGATGTACTATGTACTATGATTTGATTTGGGTGTGTACTTCTAAATAAAGTGTTAGTGTTGATTATCGTGTATTAATCTAATTATAACTAATATTATACTAAAAAGGTGAAGGGACAATAATGTTTCACGTTTACACATACAAAGAAATTACACAATAATTACACGGCGTACAATCAATCATTCAATCAAAGCAAACAGCATAAACAATATTAGTTTGCCTATTCTACAAAAATAAAACGTACAAGTTACAGGCAGTTCTCTTGTATAATACCGATACCGTATACTTGTATTATTTTCCACCACCTCGCAGCAGAGATCAGACTATCCAGCGCAGCTATATCCACCTCAGTGGACAGTCAAGACGGGCATTGTCGGTAGGCCAATCAGAGGCAGGTGGGGCGTTACCATGTCTATGCTCAGCCGCACATTAGATACACGAGTATACCTATGGTACTTGAGGAAATGGTTGACATTACTTACAGATATTTTTCCAGGTTATTTTATGCTAGCTTCACAGTAGACGTCATAATAAAGTCTGTGCATGTCACAGTTGAGCAAGTGAACACAAGCACCCTCTCGTCACTACAGTCTAGTGGATAGAACTTAAATGAATACATTTAGCCTCTTATCATGTCTTACTTCTCTAGTATGTCAGGGTGTCTTCCTAGCTCCATGATGCAAAAGCCAAGTTGATTAGCAGTTGTTTCTTGCCCTAAAAAAGATTAAATATTAATACTTGAATCGGTAACGTAAGACAAACACTAGCTACCTGGTGATTTTGAGGGTGGCGCATTATAGGCGGAAATTGTCCAAAGATTCCAAAATGGTATATTGGATTGAATAACCAGGTCGGCTGTGGCTCAGGAGGTAGAGCAGGTCGGCGGTTCAAATCCCGGCTCCTCCTGTCCACATGTCCACAAGTGTCCTTGGGCAAGACACTGAACCCTACATTGCCTCCAATGAGTTGGTCGGTGTGAGCAATTAATGTACGAATTTCAATCCGGCTTCAGAACATCCCACTCCACTGACACATGCCTCCTCTATTTGAGTGACCACATCAAACACGAGGTGGATGCTGGTAAATACTGTGTCATGGTCATGCTGGACCTTGACACCATGAACCGCTCCATACTGGTTAACAAGCTAAAAGCAATTGGTTTTCATAGCACATCAGTGAGCTGGATGCGATCCTACCTGGAGGGGAGAGAACAGATGGTGGAGGTGAACGGAACACTGCCCCCCCCCCCCCCCCCTCCCAGTGAGCTGTGGCATTCCACAAGAAAGCATAAGCATACTAGGGCCTTTACTGTTCCTAATATATGTAAACGACATGACATCAGCTTGTGACTGCAACTTGTTCCTGTTCGCAGATGACTCAGCACTGCTGGTCTCGGACAGGAACAAACTGCAGATTGAAAATGCCCTCAGCTCTGAACTCGGTAGAATCTGCACCTGGCTCGCTGATAACAAACTGTCTTTACACCTGGGAAAAACTGAATCCATTCTTTTTGGATCAAATAGTAATCTCAGCAAGGCAGATGGCTTCTCGGTTAGAGTGGGTGACAATATTATCACACGAAAAGATGAAATTACCTACCTAGGTTCCATCCTGGAGGCAAATCTTTCCGGTGATAAAATGGCCACCAACGTAATCAAAAAATCAACCAAAGAACAAGATTCCTACACAGGATCTCCTCACTGGTCAACAAAAACACCTTTAAGACCCTAAAAGGAGCCCTAGTACAAGGTTTCTTCGACTATGCATGCACCTTGGTACCACATCACCTCAAAAGGCCCTTAAAACAAGGCTCCGGACTTCCCCAAACAAACTGGTCAGGCTTCTACTGGGCCTCACCCCCCGAACCCACCTCACACCTGCCCACTTTGACAAGCTGGAATGGCTTAGTGTTGACGACAGAGTACAGCATCTTGCAATGGGTATGGTCCACAAGATTCGATACACCACCAAGATACCCATGTACATGTCAATGAAGTCCACACCCACAACACCAGAAAGAGTTCAACAAACCATGTGCAACCCAGATTCGGCACAAACAAGGGACTAAATTCTTTTCGCTCCTATGCCACCAAAAAGTGGAACGCCCTACAAACAGTCATTAAGACATGCGAATCCCTTGACTCCTTCAAAACCCCCCCCATCCACCCCTTTTCCCCCTCACTGTATATGTTTCTTTTCCCTTTTTACCTCCATTATGATGAATTCCTGTTCTGTTCTTTGGCTAAATAGAAGTGTATATTTATACGTCTCTAAATGTTTTGATGAATTGAACAAGGTGGACCCTCTTGTAAACAAGTGTAATGCTTTATTGGGTCGTGTTTGTATCGAGTTGTGCTTGAAATGTACTGTAATTCTGTTAATAAATACTTCAATCAATCATATCAATCAAACTCACCCGCAATGAAGAAAGTCATAAAGTTGTCCACCATCACTTCGTCATCCTCTTTCGTGGTTTCCTCTGTAATGACAAATAAAGTGAGTTAAAGCTGCAATCCATAACCTTTTTAGTGAATAAAATGTTATTTTGACCAATCTATGAGTTGGTCTCTCTGTTCTTCTATTGAGAAATGCAGATCCTGTGTTCAGATATAGGACCACTACTGGTTGACGACAAGATGTATTGATTGCATGAAGGTCAAAGCACAATTTCTCCTTTCATGTTTGAGACATATCATTAGTGGTGTAGTTCAGGGAGTTTTAATATATTTTATGAGAGTTCTTGTATTTATGTATTTGTATTATTTGTTAATCTACCCCTTCACATGGTGGAGTCGAAACTAATTGCCTCAACTGAGTATAAAAGGTTGCCAGTAACAAACAGATTTGGTTGTCATCTGTGTTGGAGCTCCTGTCTTTTTGTGATGGTGATTAAAGCACGTCTGTACTACTTCCAGTCTCTTCTAAATTGGGTATTCCAACAAACTAACTAATACACATAACATGAAAGACATAAAAGTTACGGAATTGCCGTTTGAATTGGTTCAAGTAATATAAATGCTGAAATTAAAACTTAATTTAATACGTATATAATACGTATATCTAATATTTAACCTATATTAATTTGACAACATTGAATAATACCAAAATTAGATGTACGAATCCAGCAATAGCATGAACTGCACACTTGTTACTAGGACTTGGCGATATGGACAAAATATAATAAACTAGTGGTTCACACACGCCTTTGGCATGCTCACATCTAGCGCCACCCGTAAAAATAAAATGATTGTGCACATATAGGATGGGTACAAAAATGTGAGCAATTGTGCGTGTGCAATTGTGGGAAATGTAATATAGGATAATATAATGATATATTTGACCAAATAAATATGCCTACATCAATGTAGACATTGTAGAATGTAGAATGTAGAATCCCAGTCTCATATCACAATATTGATATACCGGTAACAGATATATTTCCCAGCCTTAATGTTTATTGTAAATTATTAAAGATGTGCAACCTTTGCCAGCAGATTTAATGATCTGTGTGAGGATGTCCTTGGGCACATCTTCACCACTGTGCACGGCAACCTTTCTGTCGTTAATCCACTTTGCTCCTGTGGTCCGCAGAAACTTGCATGCCTGCTTCACCTCATTGACAAATGCCCAGTTCTTTGGGTTGTACTGGAAAGGACTCAAACTCATGAATATGGTACACTGATACATGGATTATCTAATCTTTTCAATTCATCTTAGGTAAATGTGCCATGAATGCATACCTGAAAAAGTATAGATCGGATAGATACAACCATCCCCTTCAGGCAGAGCTCAATGGATTTGGGTAATGGTGACTCAGCTTTCCTCAGCAGGTCTAAATCCACCCCAAATGCAACCTTCATTTCAAACAATAGAGGCCACACATAAAGGAATTTAACCGTCGTCAGTCTTCTCACACCCTATTTCTTCTTTTATGTTTTTACTGTATTTACCCAGGGAGGTAGCTTAATTTCAATTTCCACGCTCTGCATAAACACACAATAAACATGGGAGCTGGCCAGTACACCTAACTAGTCTTATAGCATACTGTTGGCCACTGAGTAGCTCCACTGGAGCAGTTGGAGGTTCCATGCCTTGCTCAATGGCACATCAACAGTGAAATATTGGGAGGAAGTGTCTCAGGGGCAATAAAGTGCGGCCGAATTGAAACAGTTCTGTTCTTGTTGCAATTCCCTTTTTACATTGGGAGTGCGTATCAAGAAATGGTGCTTTAAGTTGGTAAACTGAAGAAAAGCATGTACCTGCATAAGTCTACAAATGTATAGTCTACTCTATGCCATGAAGGTAATCTGATGTGCACTGTTTAAATGTTTGTCTTAAAAACTGTTGCGATATAGATGCTGTCAAAAAGTATATGTCAGGACCACTAAGGGCACCTTACCCTGGTAATAATGTCAAGTGTAACACCGTTGAGTAGGTGGAGCATGTTGACTTCTATTTTGCTATCTGCAGCTTCTTCAAGTTTATTCATGAACTTCTCTGAGGTGTCATTGAAGGTGCCTGTCAAACCTCTAAGGTATCTACAAGGAGAAAAAAAGCAAGCAGCAATTAGCTCAGTGCACATTCGTATACAGTATGTTGTGGCAACATTTCGGCAACAAGGGCGCTCCTCTAACCTTTAGGCCACTGCTGCCCCATCCAGTCTTTCTTCTAAGATACAAATGGTAAGCAAAGTAAAGCAAAGTTCTTTGTTTACCCAGGGTGAATGGACTAAGCTCGAGATGCTTGTTTACAGCCAGACCCTGCTCATAGAACATTTAATGGTAGGGGTTCAATGCCTTGCTCAAGGGCACTTCAGTGGTGGTAATTTTAACGTGCCGGTCCGGGGATTCGAACTGGCGACCTTCCGATAACAAGACCGCTCCGCAAACTGTTCGGCCACCGCTGCCCCAAAAGTTAGTGTCAGAAGTGGTTTAGCCACCGAGCGCAAGATAGGACTACAAATGAATGTGCTGTGGTACGCGCCTGGACTGCTAAGCCAGGGGCCCACCGAGAGGTGCATGTTTTAAATCCCTTCTTAAAATACAAGTTTTGTAATGGTTCATCTTCCTATTTGAATTATATGTGTGTATTTTATTTATTGCATGAAGAACTTTGTAATTCTGCTTTTGAGAAGTGCCATACAAATATTTCTATTGTTATTATTGTTACAGTCAACCATTACTGCAATTATTAAAGTTGTACACCACATCATAAATGTAAAAAACTTCAAACAGACAATTTTACTGTAATGAACTGGTTACCCACACAATGAAGCCTTCATAATACTGCACACTTTTGTGTGAGAGCATGTAAAAAATAAAGAATTCACTGTATTTTTCTAGTCTGTCTAAGGAGTCATCCTTAAACGTTTTGTAGTTGTGCAAGTCTTACCACTCTTGTTCCCTGTACTGTTAACAGCTGTGAATGGCAGAGATGTTTTATTATTATTATTATTATTATTACAAAAAAAATGAATTGCAGAGATGTCTTACAGGCTGCTGAAGGCAGGGTCGATCATGCGCCGCTGTTTGTACCATTGGTCATGGTTCTGTGTTGTAAGCAATCCACTGCCAAGGAACCTTGTGGAGAGATAATAGTCAGGCTCTAGATAGGGAAATGAGTGTGTGTGTGTGTGTGTGTGTGTGTGTGTGTGTGTGTGTGTGTGTGCGTGCGTGCGTGCGTGCGTGCGTGCGTGCGTGCGTGCCAGTGAGCACCCTAGCTAAGCTACTTTCCCATGGAAAATAAAAGATAGGTCTAAACTATATCAGATGTTTCAATCATTTTGACATACTTCCGCTATCTAAACAATGTTGTCCTCCCTGCCCACAACCAGGGCATAATGGAAAGGATTACAGTGAACCTCGCCCAGCTGACTCACTCCACAGCACTGGTTCTCAAAGTGGGCGCCGTGGCGGGTGCAGTACGGGTGCAGTACCTACGTCTAGTTCAGACAAGTCTGAACTAGACGTAGGTCCGACAAATGACAACCCACCTCATCTCCTAACGACCTAACCATAACCGCAAGCATGGGAGCAGACGCTAGTCCGACATGCGGATGATTGTCGGACTAATGCCCTGTCTGAAAAGCGCCCACCTCCCCGCCGTGGCAGCCTAGGGTGCCGTGACGCAAGTCCAGGGGTGCCTCAGGATACTTTGCTAATATTTGGAATTAATCAATATCACTTCAGTTTAACCACTAAAGGTTCAGGTGGTGGTTAGACAAGTATGGAGTTATTTTCAATTTGTCATGCTGGAAACTACTATTGAATTTTCCTCGTGACACACACTGTATCTTAGGGAGAAAGATTTACATATTTACGTACAGCAATATGACTCCCTGCACTGGCTCCCAGTCGCTGCCCGCACAGAATACAAAACTCTGATGCTGGCATTCAAAGCAACCAAAGGTATGGCTCCCCCATATCTTGCAAGCATGATTGAACCCTACAAACCCTCCCGCGCACTCAGATCAGCCAACGCAGGAAAGCTGGAAGTACCCTCACTAAAAACGCCGGGACAACGCTCCACACGTCCCAAACTCTTCTCCCTTCTGGCCCCAAAACTGTGGAATGCACTCCCCGTTGCAATCAGAACTGCAGCATCACTCCCAATCTTCCGCCGTAGTCTGAAGACCCACCTTTTCAGACTCCATCATGGCCCATAGCACTTATCCTACCCCCTTAGATAGCACTTTTTAGACTTAGATAGCATTTGAAACAGACTTATAGCATGTCATGTAGACAGCACAATAATTGCATTGTATGTAGTCATAGCACATCATAGTACATATGTATAGCATTATATAGATATGTTCTAGTTACGTTCTTAGCTTACGCATGTTTCTTGATAAATGCATTTTATATGTGATGTATTCCCATAC
Organism: Electrona antarctica; assembly: GCF_951216825.1. Lineage (NCBI taxonomy): Eukaryota > Metazoa > Chordata > Actinopteri > Myctophiformes > Myctophidae > Electrona > Electrona antarctica. The sequence goes on along the minus strand of NC_136798.1, from coordinate 9,063,084 downwards.
TTTTGTTCTTGCCTAATGTAAGTCGCTCTGGATTAAGAGCGTCTGCTAAATGCCTAAATTGTAAATTGTAATAAATGTAAAATTATATAAAGTAACAATGTAACTCAGGGGTGCCTTGGATGAAAAGGTTATTTACAGGTTTTACCCTGAGACAAAATAATTGGGATTCAAGGTAGAAGCACTGAAAAGACAAGATTTTAAGAAGATTTGGCAATTTCTTTTCTTTATATGGTTGAAAGACAAAATATAGACAAACTAAGGAAATTATTTGTTGTTATATTTGACACTGCTCTTCATATTGTAATACTTCAAAGAGGCTGTCCTACCAATCGACTTTGACACTTAATCAGGAGTTGTAGCCAGGGGTTAGTTGAGTGGTGAACATTGTTCTTGTCTTCATGTCTTTATGTATGTAATATTGTTTTGTTCTTTGTGCTATGTCAAATGTGTTTCTGCATACATGGCTCCTGGCCAAATTTCAGTGTGAACTGACAATAAATTACAATATCATATCATGTCCTAACAGGAGTTCCTGGACTAGTGAATTACTGTACCTCTGCCCAAACAGACCGAACGCCTTCTGGTAGACCATCTTATCTTTGGGGTACTTTGAGGACATGAGGATTTCCTGCAACAAAGAACAATAACAGAGGGCCAATCCAAAGAATAACTTTCTTCTTTTTCTTTTTTTGACACATTGTTATGACAAATTGGGTTAACCTGTACATGACAGTACACTAGCATTGATGTTTGCTTTTCATGTGCCAGCACTCAGCAGGTCCCTCGTTCATACTTTAAGCCCAGGTGTTTACCTTGGTCGCCTCTGGACAGCTCACACCCAGCATGACAGTATTCAACATGTTGATCCTGTACACTGGTCCATAGCTCTGAGTCCTGTATGTAGAGAGCAGCATGTCATCAAAGTTTTTTGACTTTCCACCAGGATTGGTGGTGATCTAGTATGAAATTATGTGATTAATGGGCCCCGTTTTTGCAATTCCTGCAAATCCATACCAGAGGTCTAACTAGCCCTGGTCCAGTGCTTACAGCGAGTAGAGCGAGTCTCTCTCTCGCTCTACTCGCTGTAAGCACTGGACCAGGGCTAAGGTCTAACCACAAACCTTTCACCCTCCTCTTTACACCCCCTTATTTTTTCTTCCACTCTGCACAAAAGTGTTTTATATTTTGTGGTAATATTGAATTTTGTTTTGAATTGAATACATGTAGGACCCGAATGGAAACAAGTTGTTGTTGTTCTATGCTATCCTTTTAGACTTTGATTGATTGATTGATTGATTGAAGAATGTATTAACAGTTTGCAGAATTACAGTACATTTCAAGCACAAACTCAATACAAAGGCTGTTAACTGTGAGTGGACGACCCAATTAAGCATTACACTTGTTTCCAATAGGGTCCACCATGATCAAATCATCAAAACATTTAGAGACGTACAAATAGACACTTCTATAGACAGAACAGGAATTCAGCATAAAGGAGGTAAAAAGGGAAAAGAAACATATACAGTGAGGGAAAAAAAGGGGTGGGCGGTGGGGGGGATTCACGTTCAGCTCCGTTAATTTGTTTGTTTTCCTTGGAGGAGCTGCGTTGGGTCCCCAAGTCGGCTCCGTGGCCGTACCTTGAGTTGGCTGTGTGGCCGTGACCGTCTCTTGTGTTGTCCTTGCGTTGGGTCCCCAAGTCGGCTCAGTGGCCATACCTTGAGTTGGCTGTGTGGCCGCGACCGTCTCTTTGTTGTCCTTGCGTTCGTGTTTGAGGGATTCAGATTTTACAGGGGCCAGTTTCGAATTGCAGCCGTCCGTAGGTGCCCTTTGAGAGCGGTTTTGAAGGAGTCAAGGGATTCGCATGTCTTAATGACAGTTGGTAGGGCGTTCCACATTTTGGTGGCATAGGAGCGAAAAGAATTTAGTCCCTTGTTTGTGCCGAATCTGGGTTGTACATGGTTCGTTGCACTCCCTCTGGTGTTGTGGGTGTGGACTTCGTTAACATTAAGGAAGTATCTAGACAGGTACATGGGTATCTTGGTGGTGTATCGAATCTTGTGGACCAGACCCATTGCAAGATGCTGTACTCTGTCGTCGACCCTAAGCCATTCCAGCCTGTCGAAGTGGGCAGGGGTGAGGTGGGTTCGGGGGGCGAGGTCAAGTAGGAGCCTGACCAGTTTGTTTTGGGAAGTCTGGAGCCTGGTTTTAAGGGCCTTTGAGGTGCTGTGGTACCAGGAGGTGCATGCATAGTCAAAGAAACCCTGTACAAGGGCTCCTGTTAAGGTCTTCAAGGTGTTTTTGTTGACCAGTGAGGAGATCCTGTAAAGGAATCTTGTTCTATGGTTGACCTTTTTGATTACGTTGGTGGCCATTTTATCACCGGAAAGATTAGCCTCCAGGATGGAACCTAGGTAGGTAATTTCATCTTTACGTGTGATAACATTGTCACCCACTCTAACCAAGAAGCCATTTGCCTTGCTGAGATTACTATTAGAGCCAAAGAGAATGGATTCAGTTTTTCCCAGGTGTAAAGATAGTTTGTTATCAGCGAGCCAGGTGCAGATTCTACCGAGTTCAGAGCTGAGGGCCTTTTCAACCTGCAGTTTGTCCCTGTCCGAGACCAGCAGTGCCGAGTCATCTGCGAACAGGAACAAGTTGCAGTCACAAGCTGAAGTCATGTCGTTAACATATATTAGGAACAGTAATGGTCCTAGTATGCTCCCTTGTGGAACGCCACAGCTCACTGGGAGGGGGGGGGACAGTGTTCCATTCACCTCCACCATCTGTTCTCTCCCCTCCAGGTAGGATTGCATCCAGCTCACTGATGTGCTATCGAAACCAATTGCCTTTAGCTTGTTAACCAGTATGGAGTGGTTCACAGTGTCAAAAGCCTTTTGGAGGTCCAGCATGACCATGCCGCAGTATTTGCCAGCATCCACCTCATGTTTGATGTGGTCGCTCAAATAGAGAAGGCATGTGTCAGTGGAGTGGGACGTTCTGAAGCCAGATTGGAACTCGTACATTAATTTATTAGTGGCAAGATACTTTTCAACCTGTTCATAGACTATTTTTTCCATCACTTTCGAGATGGAGCTAAGAATAGAAATAGGGCGGTAGTTGCCGGGGTCTAATTTACTCCCTTTCTTGTGCAAGGGGGTTACTTTGGCCAGTTTGAAATCTTGGGGGACCTGTCCCTGTTTGATGGAGAGGTTTACTATGTGGGTGATGATTGGAGCTATAGAGATGGCTGAGTCTCTGAGAAATTTGGAGGGAATATTGTCATGGCCTGTGGCCTTGTGGGGTTGGAGGGCACTCAGTTTCTTAATTACCTCATCAGTTGTTACCATAACTAGTTTAAAATCGTCTTTACAAACACCTAGGTTTCTGTAGAAGGTTGTAATGTGCTCTACACCAAAGAGCCCAGAGTGGGAGGGCAGTTTGTTAACCAGAGTTGTTGCTATGTTTGTAAAGAAGATATTCAAGCAGTTGGCCACATCAAGGTTGTCAGTGATGAGAGTGTTGTCCGATTTGATGTTTATGTTTGAAAACCTGGTTTTTAGTTTCTGAGCGCAGTTTAGTAGCTTCCAGAGCTCACGAGGATTGTTTTTGTTTTCCTGTGCTTTATCATTGATGAAGTTACTTTTAGCTGATTTGGTCATGGCAGTTACACTGTTTCTTAGCTTGATTCGTTGGGTATTTAGGTTGTTCAAACGAGATTGGCGAACACTGTCGAAGCGCTTGGCTAGCTTTGACTTGCATTTTAGAAATTCAGAGCATTTTTTGTCTCTGGCTTTCATTGCAGCCAGTATGTCCGAATTCATCCATGGTTCCGAGCGGGTTTTGCCCCTGGTGGTTCTCAAAGGAGCCATGTTGTTCAGTACTGATGTATATTTGGTTTTGAAGCCAAGCCAAGCTACTTCGACAAGTGTGCTTTTAAGCTCATCGGACCAATCCAGACTCTCCAATACTTGGTTAAAGACCTCACTAGAGTAGGTTTTGAGGTCCCTTGATATGACTGTTTTGTGGCAGCCGGTCTTAAGTTTTTGTATTTTGCGGGTACAGAATATCATAAAATGATCACTAAGCCCACATACAATAACCCCTTTCTTGGAGATTCTGGATTTGTCCGAGGACAGAATGAGATCAATGACAGTTTGAGTAGAATCACACTCTCTAGTGGGTTGGGTAATTAGCTGACTGACACTATGTAGATCACAGAACTTACTGAATGACTGAAACACAGGTGCTTCCTTACGTTGCATGTCTGTATTGTAGTCGCCAATCAGGATTTTCTCTACACATTCCTCCCCAGCTAAGCACCCCTCAAGTATATCATAGAACCCATGTTGGTCAGGCGGTCTGTAGACGGTGCCCACTAATACCGATTTAGCCTTTTTGAAAATTAATTAAGACCAAGTGTTTGACGGTACTCTGTTGCTGTTTACATTTCTGTCTAATAAAGTATTCAATCAATCAGTCAATTAATCAATAAGTTCTCCTCACAGTAATCCCTCCCGACCTAGTTGACACCCCCCCCCCCCCCCCCCCCCCACACACATGGAAATAAAAATTGCATAGACATATATTTCCTATATGCACATATATGAACCTGAATATGGCTTATATATGCAGCATAGGCTATATGATGCATATACTTGCCATATATTGGTATAACATGTTCATATATTTAAAATAAAACCATAGCACCACCTTAGCGTTTTCATGTCGCGCACCCTAGGTGACCTCTGCATGTTTACTTTATGTTTAAGGTGATATATTGCAACTGAAAACTGGATGTTCATTAAGACATTTCTCACCATTCCAAGAATTGTGCGTGCAAATTTCCCCTTACTGTCGTCGCCCTCATTACTGATGGTATATGTCCGAGGAAAAAACTGTTCAGGGACAAATAAATGTACATGTGAATACAATTATTATACAGTGAGAAGTGAGAACAAACGAGCAAAAAATGTTCCTAACTTTAACATCACCTGTCTCTCGGGGGTCCAGGAATGTGATCATACTTCCAATGACTGTACTTGATAAGACAACAAAGCCGGATAAATGCCACTAAAATAAAAACAGACACAAACAAAAGTGCATAACAGCAAAAGGACGAAACTAGAGGGAAAAACTCCATGTCTGTCAACCTACAATACGGTAAAATTACTCTGAAGTAGAGAGGGTCAGCTTTACGACACAACAAGGAGCAAGGCGCTGCTTTCTAGTGATCTGAAGCTGAGTTCACACAGCATAGGGTCATAAGTTCTCGCATAAACACGGAAGGCGAGTTGAACCAAGTTGACCGCCGCCCATAAATATAGGGCATGGGTCTCTAGGCGCATACCTATGGCGCATACGCATTCAGAAGTTTGAGGAAGTCATTCTCCTTTCTACTTTGATGCATTGAACAAGGTGGACCCTCTTGTAAACAAGTGTAATGCTTTATTGGATCGTCCACTCACAGTTGACAGTTTTTGTATTGAGTTGTGCTTGAAATATGTACTGTAATTCTGCAAACTGTTAATAAATACTTCAATCAATCAATCAAAATTCAATGGACATAGCCTCGGTCGGATAATCTGATTAATCGCCATGCAATCTCATAATGGCGCAACATTGGCTCCATAGCTCAGTGGTTAGAGCACTGGTCTTGTAAACCAGGGGTCGCGAGTTCGATCCTCGCTGGGGCCTGCGATAGAATGTATTTTTCTAGGATATTATCCGAATATGATGATTACAAACACACCTCATTGCGCATTGTCAGATGATTCCCATATTAAAATCCAATGGCCTACCCACAAGCAAACCAGGAAGCCATATTTTAGCCAATTTTACATGGAGCCGGTGGCCCACTCTAGTGCCCACGGAACTTATCTTATCCTCAGTTTATCCTGTCCCTTTACAGATGTACGTGGGCAGGGTGACCAGCAGGGGGTGCTCTGTACCAGTTCTTAAAATTTCCAAAGTCACGATATCTACTATACCAATGTTTACAAACTGTCGTTTAGACTTTAGAGAACCATCACTTCACATGATGACGAGTTATTATTATATCCCAAAGGTGATCCCTCGATCTGTACCAGTTCTTAAAATTGTACAGATCTTTTAGTCTACCCGTGTTTCAAAACTGCCGATTTAGAACCGAAAGTCACATGTGATAAGTTACTATCCCAAATGCCACAATGATGTGCTTTTGAATGTCGTTCGAATGTCAATTATAGCAGTCCTGCTGCAGGGTTCCACCTTTCAGCTGAGTCACAAAATGCATTAGGCCTATCATCACATAGGCGGTAGATGTCATATTTTATCCCTGCCTACACTTCTCGAAAACTTTTGGGAACTCGGATTAATGAACCAGTGACTGTGACTCAATTTTGTGAGTGCTTCATACCTGCACATATTGCTTCCAATATAACCTTCAAGCTTGTCTGCATTCTTATCTTCAAGACACAGGACATATCATATTTTTGGTCCAGGGTCTTGGCTCTGTGTAAGCGCTGCAGGCTGCATGCTGTTTGATGTTGTTATGGCTGGCTGTCTGCCTTCTCAGTTGTAGGCTGCCCGGCTCTGCACTGCACTAGGGCTCCTCTCATGTCCAAAGGTATTGTTTTTGCTGGCTGCTCTTGTGATTAGGCCTACATTATCAACAGAGAAAGAGAAAAAAAATTATAAGACTCCCACTGAACATGGGCAAACAATAACAAACAAAAAAGATGTTATAATCTCATTCCTTTGAGGAATTTCAGATATTCAGACTTGTCTGAGGATATTGATGGCCAGGCTTTATTGTGCTCACTCACTGTTCTTGTTGTTGGTTCCTAAAATACGTTGTGCTTGAGTCTCAGTCTGTGACAGTGAGGAGGCAGTACAATAAGGCCTGCATGGGTCATTATAGGCTCATGACAGAGTGAGGCAATGAGGCATACTCATGAGTTTAAAGTATCTGGATTAATATCACTACAAATAAATGGCATAATGACATGTATCTTAGATTCATATATCGACCGGCTGGATGGGAACCATGAGGCCCCCAGCTCGATCCTGGGCTCCCCATGAGTTAGTGTCGAGGTGTCCTTGAGCAAGACTCAAGACTGAAGTGTGTGTGTGTGTGTGTGTGTGTGTGTGTGTGTGTGTGTGTGTGTGTGTAAGAAGAGTTTATGTTTGTATGTGGGTGTGGGTTTGTCTCATGTTATGTTTGTGTGTACCACTGTACCCTTATTGCATGTGTGTTTAACGACACGAGTGAGTTGTGTGTGTGCATGCACACACATCTTTCTTTATGTACAGCACATTAGGGGTGCGTGTGCACCTGAGTGCGTGCACAGACAGAAGCACAATAACAGTGAGTGGCTTTTGACTGAACACATTGACCCATTGTGTGTTTGTGTGCCTGTGTGCTCACAGCCCTTTAATGTTCCACTCCACTATGTGATCCACAGCGGAGGATAGAGTCACAGTCAGCAGTGCAAGTAGTAGCCTACCCAAGTGAAGTAACAATATATACCACAAAATAAACATACTTGTGAGCTTGTAGATCAGCTATTTCTGAATAGCCAAAGTTCAAAATCGGCTTAAGTGGTTAATGCATGTTTTACTAATTGATAAAATAAATGGACTAATAAAAGGGCCGGCCGGCGGACCCCTGACTTCACTCTGACTTAGCCATAACCATATAAGGAGTTACCTATGCAGCCACGCCCAAATATGGAGAGTGTTGTCTAACCTCAATGTGTCCTCATGGCATCAGCCGCAAAGAAATCAGTCAGCTCCATATATGGGCACAAAAGGGGCATGCCCATGTGTGTGGTGAGTTGAGTGCAGTTGTCTAACCTTAATAATGACATCAGGGATTTCCATATGTGTGCAACAAAGGGACACAGGTAGACAGACAGAAACAGATATGGGCACAAAAGGAACACAGACAGACGGGTACTCTGACAAAGACTCCAACGCTATATGACTCAGACATATTGGTCGGATTGGCAGTGTGACATGGGTAATCTATAACACTAGTAGTAATCTAAATCTGCAAAGTAACTAAAGCTGTCAAATAATTGTAGTGGAGTAAAAAGTAAAAATGTTGCTATATGTATTGGAGTAAAATCGTGTAGTATAAAAAATGGAAATACTCCAGTAAAGAAAAGTACAGAAGAAACTGTTCTTAACTTCTTAACAGTAGGCCCACTTGAGTCAATGTACTTAGTTACTTTCCAGCCCTGGTCACAGACAGCGTGTGGTACAGGGACACGGTCACGGTATAGGGAGTGGCTGAGAGCCATGATGCTGTTTTGCCCGTCGACCAGCCACAGCACACCCAGAGGAAATCTCATGTTCCTGCCAGCCGAGCCTACAAGAGTAAACAGATCTGTAACCACGAGAGATGGCACACAGCCCAGGCCACCAGCACTACAACTAAAGGCAGGAACACATCACACCACACACAGAGAAACACATGCACGCGCACACACACACACACACACACACACACACACACACACACACACACACGCACACGCACACGCACACGCAAACAATTCAGTGGAACTTTATTGGCATGAGAAAACATACGTTTACATTGCCAAAGGAAGTGTCAAAATATAATAAAAACAGTTGAAAATGGGGAAAGTATATACAGTTGGAGGGGGTACAGCATTTTGTAAACACAGCTATGTTACATTGCATCATTATACATGATATACAGGGTATAAAGTACTTTGAAACAAATACCAGCTATCTTTCTTTTAGTCACTTTGGGACAAATAGCAGCATTTCTTCTCAAGACTATTTAAATAGTATACAAGATGTGTTTAAAGGTAGCAGCTCTGTTTACATATTGTGCAGTACCGGTCTAGTGGTTTTCTACTATTTGATACTGCTATAGTCCTTAGGGTGGTTGTATTCCATTGGCTAACCTTCTTTAGTCCCAACAGTTCACACACAGGTGTTTGCACTCATACACACACAAGCATATAGTCCTTCATACCAGAGGTGTATCTACAATAAGGCGAGGGCAGGCGTCCGCCTGTCCAAATCCATTTCTGGCCTGGCCAAAATGAGAAAAAAAGAAGACAAAAACAAGACCTGAGAACTATTAATGGACAGCTGATTGGCCGTTGCGGTAGAGCGCGACCCTCAATCACCCATTGGAATATAAATGCATGCCTTTCAGCCTTTGTATCCTACTCGTCTGGCAGGTATATCTCTTTGAAAACCTTTAGTGCTGCCTACGATTGTGCACGGGGAGACGACAATTAACACATGATCTTGCCTGCCCAAAACGTAATTCCTGGATACGCCACTGCTTCATACACACATCTTAGCGCCTCACTAACCCGCTGTTACAATGCACATCTGTCACTTCAGAACAAGGGTTTAGGATGCCATGTTCACTATTTATTTTTCCCTGTACCATATTTTGTATCTTCTTACCTAATAATGTATTTTAAATACAGTATAATGTCTTGTGGGTCACATTTTACATCTGTGTTTTTGGCTTGTATAAGCAATGATGATGAATAAAACATTCTGTGGCATGTTGTGGCATGCCCTGCCAGATGTATCCATCCAGTTTTCAAATCTATTTTCCAAACAACTCTTCAATTCAAGAATTCAGGTCAGCCCTGAAACCTCTCCTGTCTATTTTATGTTCTTTCTTCTCTCCTGTTTCTCAGCCTCCCCTCTCACTCACTCTCCCCTCTCCTTTCTGTCGTGCGCAGGCCTTTGGGTGCAGGCTACACATCTGCGGTTATTTATCTGTTATGCTGCAGCAGCAATGTGGTCAACATGTGTCTGGCTGCCTTCCACCCAGCACTCATATGTAGTCCACTTCTGAATCGCTACAGAACTACAGTAGACGCGCTGAATGCTTTATCATTGTGGTCGTGCACACGGATGCCTACGTGTGTTCGTTAGACGGATGTTTCTGCTCAGCTTTAATTATGCATGCACAAGCGATGAGTTTACTCTGTCCCACCTGCGTCCCAATTCTGACCTAATGTTCGGAAAAATGGAAATAGGTATAGGTCTGGGTTTTTTCCCTTTCTCTCTATGGGGTCATTGAGAGCAGAATGGGCGTCATCATGACCTACAGGAATTAGAGTATTTAAGAGGGGTATTTGGATTACCTAAGCCTGTGGATTTGCATTACCCTGACCCTTGAACCTTTAATCTTGATGTTATTTAATCCTCTTGTAAGAGTATACCCTCAGACATCACTGCGATTATATGTGCAGAACAGCCTAGAAAACCAGAGCAGCCAGAGACAGACAACAACACGGATGGTGGATGTAAACTAGATTGAATCACTGGGGACAAACACGGCCTGACTGCCAGTCTTCACACCGTAACCCATTAAGACCTGATTCCGATTCTATAAATGCCTCCTAAATCAGTAGTTCTCACACTTTCAAGATAAAAAAAAAGACAATTAAGAAATAGCAGATGCACGGGGGTGCCCGCTGGCCTAGTGGTCCAGGCGCATGCCACATATAGGCTCTGTCTGGCCTGACGTGTGTTGTGTGTTCGAGTCCAGTTCATGACGACCTTTTCTACATGTCTCTCCCCTTCTCTCCCTTCCCTCACTTTCCTGTCTATCTTCACTAATAACAATAATAAAGGCAAAAAGCCAAAAACAAATCTTAAAAAAAAGAAGAAAACTGAAGTGAGTGGTGCTGTACTGTACTGTACTGTACTGTACTGTACTGTACTGTACTGTACTGTACTGTACTGTACTGTACTGTACTGTACTGTACTGTACTGTACTGTACTGTACTGTACAATCCCTCCTCCCTGGCATGTGTGTGTCTGTGTGTTAGGCTGTGCAACAGTGACACTTGGTGGTGAACACAGGCTATAACGCTATTTTCGTGCTCGGACACATTTTCGTGCTCAGACACATTTTCGTGCTCGGACACAGACACACACACACACATAGCTGTCTATAGGAGTGGTTGCACCACTCAAAAAGAAATAAATACCAGATGTACAAGCCTGTACACTTAGAGTTGATTAGAAAATACTCTGGTTCTCTGTTTGGTATCATGCATACATTCAGTTGGAATCTGAATACAAAGAGACTCCGAGCCAGCTCTGTATCTTCAAATGTTATTATTATTATTATTATTATGTTTTTTCACCTGGGACCGAGATGAGTGATCTTGCTGAGGGATCTATGCTCATCAAAGTTGTGTCGGTCATGTAACTCACCATGCAGGAGTTGGCCCGGGACCCGTTTTTTGGAATGATGACTCATGGTTTGAGAAAAGCTTCTCCTGACATGTCTGATAGATATGGTTAATGGTGCTTTTGAACAGCAGACATAGACCCAATATGATGTTATGCCAAGAGCACTCCATCAGTAACACAGAACAAATGAGGGAAGCGCTTGATGCTGTTGATTCATTGGGTGGTTCAATAAAACCACAACAACATTTGCACATAGTTCATACATGCACTGTCATCACAAATGTGCCATGACACCTAATCGATTACTACCTTTACAAAGGTCTTTTGATGGCAGAAAAGGTCATGTAGATAAAAAAAAAAGGAAAAATGAATAAATAAACACATCAAATAGAGATTAAAAAGAGTTGATGATGTATTTTATATGTGATTAATATTATCAAAGACGTGGGCAAAGACGTATAAAGTATGTTACATACAGAAAACAGCTTTTGATGGTTTTACATTCTTGGTTTTCAATATGGTTGCTGGACAGAACACTTTGGCTGGGAATGTGAAATAACCCCTGGCTGTCCTCTCTCTGTCGTGCACAGTCAGTGCTCTCATGCTTGTAGATTCAGAACTTACTGAGGGGGCCTGGAAGTATTGTTCATCCAGATCGGTGGACAAATAATACTAAGGTTCTCTATGGCAGGGGTTCTCAACGTTTTTGGCCGGGGACCCCCGGAAATGCTTTGGCAATGTCTCGGGACCCCCGCCCCGCCCCCTCTCGACCCCCAATATAAATTGACTGCTACAATAACCTTAAACCATTTTGGGCGGGAACCCCTTTTGGTGTTTTAAGCATTGTTATAATTTAGCTATTGAAAAATAGCAGATCTACAAGCTCATAGCGCGCCACCGAGTGGCGCGCTACGAGCTTGTAGGTCTGCTATTTTTGAAAAATCGTGAAAATAAAATTTAAAAAAAATAATTTGGGGACCCCCTAAAATAATTTGGCGACCCCCCAAGGGGTCGCGACCCACGGGTTGAGAACCCCTGCTCTATGGTAGTAAGATCACCTGCTGATGTGTAGATTGTTATGGTTATGGGTATCATGACTCTTGAGAGTCAAAACAAAGACATCTAAAGTCAGTCAGTTGAGCTCGTCTGTGGGGTGGACATGATGTGTGACATATGAATATAATAAATGCAGTATGAGCCACGAATAATGACACGGTAAAAATGAGCAAGGCAATCAATGCAAAGTCTTTATATATTTCTTCATCATAATTGCAACATCATATTCACAGAGCACTGAAATACAATGTAAGAGTGAAATACAGACACTTGATTTTGATGTTTTGATGTAATGTGAGGCCAGCGGTTTCCCTTTTGTCGTCGAGCGCCCGCATTTCTCAGTCCGAGTAGTGCACCATGTTGAGTAGAGTCATTTCAAAGCTTCAGCAAAACTTTAAAAAATAAACAAAGAACTGACAAATAAATACTGTACAAGACCATATATGTAATACTAGGTTCAGAAATCACAAAAAAAGAACATGCTTTTTGTAACAGAACACTTGATAATACGCACTTGAACAATGCAGCATTCCTGGCAAGTTATCTTGTCCTTTCGCCACGACACTATATCATCAACAAATGGCAAACATGAGTACATATTCATATATGTCTTCTGATATATATACCTGTGTGTGTGTGTGTGTGTGTGTGTGTGTGCGCGTGTGTGTGTGTGTGTGTGTGTGTGTGTGTGTGTGTGTGTGTGTGTGTGTGTGTGTGAGTGTGTGTGTGTGTGTGTGTGTGTGTGTGTGTGTGTGTGTGTGTGTATATACACACACACATACATACTGTATATACTGTATAGGCTATATATGCAGTATATATACTGTATGTATACACACAATATACCTTAAATAAAGTGCCTTCTTTTAAGATTGGTGGTTTCATAATGTATTATTAAGTGCGCATTTGCATACATACATCCCAAAATAGAAATTCCTGAAAGAGGTTTGGAGTAAAAAAACAAACAAACAAACAAACAAACAAAAAAACAAACAGCACAAACAACATCCATTGATTACACAGTAGAATCTGGAGTGTTAATTTATCTCTGAAAGTGCAAAAAGCTTTACCCATTGCAGAGTTAAATTAATACTTTGTGGAACAGACAGAGTGGGCTAATCCTGAAGTAGCGTAGTATTCTCAGATGGCTGCCATTGAATGTACTGTAAGCCAATGTCTGGATGGAATGAACCTTATTGTTTCATGTAGGGACAGTGTGCGTGAGACCACTGTTGATTTTGACAGCACATTTTGATTTTAGTTTTAGTCATAGTCTCTTGATTTGAATAGTTTTCATTTAGTTTTTAGTCACATTTTAGTCACCTGGAGTGTTTTAGTGTTAGTCTAGTTTTAGTCGACCAAATCTACAGTTAATTTAGTCGTCTAAAATGTATTTTGGCGGGCCTTGATGCCGCCGTAGTGACTGCGACACGTTGTGAGCATGTAGTATCAGCTATTTTCAGCATGCAACCAAGTGTAAAATGACCTACTGGATCTCTTATCCACTAGTCCCTTCCTAACATTTTAGTCTAGTTTTTATTTGTTGACGAAATTGTCGATATATTTAGTCTTAGTTTTAGTGGTCACATCTTAGTTTTCAATTAAGTTTCCCATTTAGCTTTCGTCAGTGAAAAAAGGTAGTCGAGGAACATTTTTCGTCATAGTATTTGTACCAGGAGGGAAGGAATGCTTCAGTAATACACCTGGAACCTGACTCAAATGATTCCTTTTGCAGTGGTGGAAAAAGTATACTCACATTAATTAGTTGAGTAAAAGTATCAATACTGCAATGTAGAAATACCCTGTTAGGGGTGACTCACACGGTCACAACAGATTGATGTATGCTTGTTGTATGAGATGTATGCTTGTTGTAAGCTCTCAATGCATTTCCAATGGGAGTCACATGGTTTGACACAACATTTGTGTTGTATGAGGGGGAGAGGGGCAGTCGAAACACAGCTTGTAGTCCAAAATGTTGTATCAAACCATGTGACTTCCATTGGAAATGCATTGGGGCGGCCATGACACTTACAACATTCATACAACACGCATGCATCAATGTTTTAAAGGTGTGAGTCGCCCCTTACAAGTTTTAAAAAAGGTCTGTGGCATCAAAATGTACTTAATTAAAGTACCAAAAGTACTCATTATGTAGAATGTCCAATTACACAAGTTTTCAAATGTATAAATATATTTTGAAAATAGCATTCTTGTTAAACATCTGCGTTACTTAATTTACAAGAAGTCTGCACAATTAGAGAATGTAGAAGAATTGTTATTTTGATCAACGACAACAAAATATTCAACGTTTTGGGTCCGAGAGGCTCAAATGGTGCTCTGTGGTTCAAATGCCAAATAAATAATGGGCCTTGATATGAAAAAGATTGAAAACCACTGCATTATAGCAGTGCTCCCCTCCATGTCAATGTCATTAAACCACTGCATTATAGCAGTGCTCCCCTCCAGGTCAATGTCATTAACCTACTAAGCTTTGATATACTTTGCTAAAAATAGCAAAAAACGCATGTGCTGTGAGCTTATTATAGATGTACTAGCCCATTTAGGCCTGAGGCAGATTCTAAAAAACGCCTCTATATCCTGACCTAAGTTTTCTGAAAAACTTACATTTTTGAATACTGTACATACTGTACAGAACCCAAAAATGGGTTCCCGGCCTGAGGGGGTAAAACACCAAAAGGGGTTCCCGCCCAGAATGCGCTAGTATTGTTTTTTTTGCCATTTTGTAAAATAAAATAAAGAAATTGGAACATTTCACCTATGATGACATTCCAATAGGGACACCATTTTGATGTACATTCAATATCAGCCATTGGAACACCACCTATAGCAATAATTTCCAACTCTGGGACACAGGGACCAGTCCTAGTGGTTTTCCATCTTACCATGTTGCATTCACCTGGTATAACACGTCTAAATAGTCCCGAATTACTAGCAGTGGTGGAACGTAACCAAGTACATTTAAATTGTTTGAGGTATTTGTACTTTACTTACAGTAAATTAATCAGAGTATTTCCAATTTCCAGTATTTTTACTTCTACTCCACTATACACCTCAGAGGCACATTATTGTACTTTTACTACACTACATTTATTTGAAAACTTTAGTTACTAGTTACTTTGTAGATTTTGAATACTTTATTACAAAACATACATTAACCACTTCAGCCCCTATATACATTTCGGCCATTTGAAAATAGCAGATCTACAAGCTCACAATGCATCGCCGCATTGTGAGCTTGTAGGAGAAGTACATTTTGATGACAATACTTTTGCACAGTACATTTTGTATTCCGGACAAGCGTATTTCTGTATTACAGTATTGATACTTTTACTTAAGTAAAACATTTGAGTACTTTTCCCACCACTGCTAATTAGGCACCTATAATGACAGGTGTGAATGCAAACTTCCTGGTAGGTTAGGTAAGAATCAGCTCTATACTAAAGGTCCCGACTCCCTAGGACCAGGACGATTATGAACTTCTGAAAGTTCCAGTCAAGAACGTTAATCTGAACTGGAATGGTCGGTTCTATCCATTCCAGCACCATGCCTATGCTCATATAGACTTCAAGCTGCAGTCTTGACAGCAGAAACTCCTTTTTTCTTAACCAAAAAAAACAACAACAGAGATATAATAATTGTATCAAGAGTTGAGTTGCTTGTCAAAACCGCACAAAAGCATTATTCCGTTAATTCAGTGACTGCTGTATGGTGTTCATTGTTCATCTCAATCTGCTTTACACGTTCCACGCCCTTCTGTCAATCACTACCCAAATACACACACACACTTAGTACAAGGGTCCAATATGGCACACCCCTGTCGGAGGTAAGTGGACAGATTTTTATCATCATGGTCAGTCCGTCCCCCTGAGAACGTTGTGGAGAAACATCCATGAAACACAATAATGCTCAGTTTAGGACCATTTTGGCCTATAATTTTACACTGCAGATACTAAGTATAGGCCAGATGGACGCAGGTACCAATAATCTGATTCATATCTCTTGGCAGTACAGAAATATGATAGTAGTCTTATGCTTAATTTATACGCACTCGTACAACAATGTGAATTTCTGACAAAAACAGATCTTCAAGCTGCCGCCGTTCCACATCCTCGACACATTAGCTTGAAGATCCTTTTTAACATGACCCAAAGGAATCGAGTCCCCACACTGTACATTAACTGAAATACATTAATGTGCCTGCATGCGAGACCAAATGGGAACTTTTCATTTATCCATTTCTGTAAACACAGTCAAATCTAAAGTGTTCACTTAACTCAGTTGTTTTTACAATCTCCGAGATAAACTAACACTGTAGTTTACTGTGGTACAGGACAGATATCCTCCCTATAAAATGTAGGCGTGTATTTTCAAAGCATCACCCTTAGTATCTTTCAAACCTGAAGTATGTTCATTTATTATTAGCAGCATAGTTAAGATTCTTAATTAGTTGGACTCTGCCCATTCTTTCTTATCTCTATCAGTATAACTAGCCACTTAATCATGTGTTTCCTAATCTGTACGGAAGCAGGATCAAGATGATTTCCACATGTTGCGATTATTAACCCACTAAACTCCAGATCACCAATAACAAAGCCAGCAGGTAGACATCACGCGTACACGTACACACGAGAGTGTACAGAATAAAAAAAATAGACAGCTCTATGTCATGCTGGATGTATAACAGCTTGGAAAGCATTGGGAGAATACTGCATTAGTTTCCATTCATGTAATTCAGTTCAGTTAAGTCTGATGTCAGGATGCTGTGCCGAATCCTAACTTGAGACAACCATACATCTCCTCCATGACCTCTGACTCAGAGGCTCTGTCTGAGACATCAACGTGCTGTCCACGGCGGATGCAAGATGTAGACATAATATGACGTTTCTTTTTCTTTCTCGAAGGTAGGCACTACCTTCTCAAGTTAGGATTGGGCCACTGTCTCGCTAGGTTGAAGTGGTAAGTTTTGGCTGCGGTCCCTCAGTACTCCCTGGCTTCTTCCAGCTCGTTCATGAACACGTCTTCGTGGGGGTTCTCCGGGCACGTCAGCCCGTTGTTGGGCGGCCGCACCGCGTGGAAGCGGCTCCAGTCCCCCTTGCACAGGATCCAGGGAAGCACGTCCACTTTGAAGTGCAGCTCGGGTGAGAACTCGGTGCTGATGAGGTTGGGCGTGCCCGCGCCCTTCCCCCGCGTGATCAGCCTCCCGCGGTCGTCGTAGCAGCAGTGCTGCGCTGCCAGCGTGGACGAGTCGCTGGAGAGTGCCGACCTTAGGCAGCTGCGAGCCGACGGCTTGTAGATGTCCAGCCGCGCCTTGGGGCCACTGTCGTCGCGCCACCGGAAGGTCCGGTCGTGGGTGTCGTCGAAAACACTGACCACGGTGTAGGCCGCCTCAGAGGGGTAGGAGCAGGGACAGCCGGGGAGCTCAGATACGACCTGGTGGAGGTACCTCTGGAGGAACTCACTCTTACAGTTCAGCCATTTCTCACAGCTGTCCACATCTGGAAGGGTAGCATGTCAGACGAAGTGGCGTTAGAGGTGTCTATCATGCTAGAAAATACTATATAGTTTCCTCTTGGATAATACGTCTAGAGAGAGATGCCTAGAGGTCTGTGTGTGTATAGTGGCATCATAGAGACATGTGCTAGCAATCAAGTTAGCTCAGAAGTAGCTTAAGAAATATGTTGGTAATTCTACCACCGGAATAAGTTCAACCTGACTTTAATTTGTATGCTATATAAGAGTTTTATACATAGAATAATTATACTCTTAAGGTCGTTGCAGACTGGGCGCGCTTTTCTGAAAAACGGCAGAAAAACGCAGCTAAGCATATTACCGAGCACTTAACCCAAAAGTCTGCATATAGTTTGGGTGCACACATCACTGGGTAAGGAATAGTAAGGTATTCGCTTTCAACTGACCTGTGCCAAATGGTTCTGTGCCGTTCTCCTTCTCGAAGGGGAAAGGTTCCACCACCACAGTGTTGCCATCATCTACAAAGAAGAGTCACATATTTAACACACATAACAGGTACATGCCTACTCTTTTTTCCTGTATGAGTTGCATTAATGAAGATGGCTAGAGCAAAAGTCAATAGAGATCTAGATGAAGATCTACAGTACAGGGACCCAGATCTATGGACGTACAGGTATGGAGATATGGACCTATGGAGAATTATGGTCCTATCATAATACATATATGGAACCAGGCCGGAGTCCAGGCAAAGTGTGAATGGTATCTCACCTGGACACGGTTCCAGGTCACATTTGGAGGCCTCTGTCAGAGTGCAGGAGTAGCCGCAGGACTTTGTCCTCTTCCTCTCGCCGTGTCCACAGGTGACCGAGCAGGGAGACCAGGTGGTCCACTCATCTGTCTCCTTATCTGTGGGAGAAGAGGCAGTTCATGAGGACGGCCCGTCCCTCAAACTCAGCCCACAGTCCTACACTGTAAAATCCGGTTAATTTAACTCTGAAAATGACTAAAGATTGTTATAAAGAAAAAGAGAAAAACAGAAAGAGCTTGGAAATCTAATCTAATTAAGAAAACTAATTGTGAAATTCCTTTCTTGCTAGCTGCACTGCAGCGTCCTGGCAGCATCGTCCATATCTCCCACTTGACACACACGCGCGCATTAAGCATCAGCATCTGCATCGCTGTACTTGTCTACCATCACTTTACAGTACAGTCACAAATAAAGCAGAAATAGCCCCCAAGGGCTAGGATAGAAAAAGGCAGGGGCACAGTGATATGTTTGCGGTCATGGGCAACATTTGATTCTCGTTCACCACATGCGTTTAACGAGCTACTAAGGAAGAGGAAAATAACAGGCTCAAAGGGCTGGTTGAGATTTGTGTGTGTGTGTGTGTGTGTGTGTGTGTGTGTGTGTGTGTGTGTGTGTGTGCGTGCGTGCGTGCGTGCGTGCGTGCGTGCGTGCGTGCGTGCGTGCGTGCGTGCGTGCGTGCGTGCGTGCGTGCGTGCGTGTACGCGTGTACGCGTATGTGCATGCGTGTGAAAAAAAAAACTAAGTAAAACAACTTATTTCAGCTGAAGGATAATTTGCAGACACTGGTTGTGGGTTTGAGCATACAGTATATTCTTGAACCTCCCTAATCCAGAATAAGCATTCATTTCTAGTCTGCCCAAGTCGATATAGCAGCCAATTTTCTCCTGTTATAACTATTCTCATGCAAAGCCATGGTGTTTTGAAGCGAGATTCTGTCAAATTAGAGAGAGAGGGGGGGGGGGGGGGGGGAGTTGATCCACCCACGCCACCACGTTTCCTCATGGTGTTAATGATACTGAAAACAAGTTGTTCTGGATTAAAGGCGAGGTGGGTGCAGAAATACCAGCTTGGGTGTAGCGAACGGCGAACGCTCATTTCGCCTATGTGGGCGCTGCCAGCTCGCCATTCGACCACACGGGAACAGCGTCCCAGGAGAGCCGTAATTACAGGAAAGGCCCATGCGGGCATCGTTGATTTATGCTCACCGAATCTTTAGATCTGACCACTTAAGAGGCATTGTTGCCCTTTTGCCGGCTAGTCCACACATCCACTTCACTTATACAGTCGAGCTTTATGTGAGTCTGTTCTAATATAGTTCACATGGATTTAGGAAAGCCTGCATGTCTTGAACTACAGTAGCATGGTTTTCACACGACACAGCTGTGTGCTATTAGTCCAACATGCAAAAAGGGAATCAACAAAATCAATGGGCAGGCTGAATGTGTGTAATTTACAGGTGAGTCACTAAAAAAACAGCCTCTTTGATGAATAGGCCTACTCCTCTGAAAGACTACAGCTTCTCCATAGGTTTAGATGAATAGGCCTACTCCTCTGAAAGACTACAGCTTCTCCATAGGTTTAGATGAATAGGCCTACTCCTCTGAAAGACTACATCTTCTCCATAGGTTTTGAGCCATGACCAGCACAACGCCCCACAACCCTCTGTCTCTCTCAATGCAATCACTCAATCTCTCTCTCTCCTCCTCGCTCTCTGTGTGGTTTCTATCAACCAGTTTGTATGTGTATTTGCGCATAAAAAACCTTGAATGGAAGCATTCGAAAAGATGTTGAAATATCACAAAAAAAGGGTTTTTACCTCAGTTACCCCAGTCTTAATTCATTTATCCTCTCATTCCTCTCTTTTCCTATTCTCTTTCTCTGTCACTGCCACCCAATAAGGTCTATCCATTCACTTGCCATACAGCCCCCAGAGGAAATCAGAGGAGAAACGTAAATAAATAAATGCTAAAGCCATCAATTATGCCAGGCCCTGGCTCAAAGGGCCGAGCCGTGGAGGGCAGCGAGGGCTGCCGGGGTCTGGGTTTGGGGGGGGAGGGGGGTTGGCGGGGCACGGGTGTTGGGCTAGGGGGGTTGCCTGGGATAGATAAAAGGCCAGTCGAATGGGCCCTGTCATTCTATGTTCCCAATCTGCCCTCTAATTGTCCACAAGCAGTGGGCTGTTTTGTCCCAGAGAACAGTGCCGGCCTCTCGCTGCCATTAGCGAGCGCAACGGGCCCATCTTCAAAAGGCAGGCCTCCGCGACCACTGTCTACTTCAAAGTGCCTGAAGCCCACAATGCGCTGACGGTCGAGTGCTCGCATTGCCCCTCTGGCCTGGCATCGGCAGACTCACTCAGGACAGCCCCTATGCTACCGAGCCACTCTGTTGTCCTCTGTGTCTGTCTGTCTGTCTGTCTGTCTGTCTGTCTGTCTGTCTGTCTGTCTGTCTCTCTCTCTTACCCTCAAACATTCCTGTCCCTTCCATCATACAATTCATCAATGACCTAACTTCACACCGAGACTTTCCATTTAAAACCTCTCTTCTGTATCACGATCAATGAAAAACATTAAATTCTTCTAAAAGTGGCCAGATGCAGTCAATTTGCTGTATTGTGTTACCAGACCAGGCCTGAGGAAGCTAAATCTACCAAATTGAACAATCCAGCGTAGCGATACTTCAGCTATAAGCACGGAAGGCAGGAGGTGAACATTGCTAGCTCACTCTCCCCCGAGCCCCCATTCATTCGCAAAAAAGTTCATTCATACATACTCCCACAAGTCAGCCTGTCTCTCCACGTTCAACCTCACTTCATTCTCATTCGCTACAAGCTAACTCACACACGCCCTCATTCCCACAGTGCAAATCAGGCGGCCCTTTTAAGCAGTCCACTATTCACTGTTCATTCTACATGCTTAGCTGACACAGCTAGTTGTACAGCTGTCAGCGTTCAAATTCCCTCCACCTCCCCAGCCTCCTCCATGTGACATTTAGTTCTGTTGATGATGATTATACTGTGATTTATGGATTGTACTATGACATGTGCTATCTTAACTCATGCAATTGAAAGGTTTAATGTTATGTTCATGTAATAACTGTCTTGTGCTCTGCTCTGGGGGGGGTTTGTGATCTCAGATTCTGTGTCATGTTTGCACAGGAAATGCGTATATTCACAGGAGCAGAGTCTAACTGAAGTACAATGGATGGATGACGATCACCACGGACAGCGCCACATTTTTCAGAGATAACAGCCAAATTGCGACAGTAGGTCGCGCAGATTACTATGAGATTACTATCAGTGACTACGTCACGCAACCATATATGATCGTCAGTCCGTCACGCCTCGTGACACGCTCCATATATGGCCGTCTCTGCATATATGAAGATCACGACACTGACCAGCAGCGGTGGCCGGACGGTTTGCGGAGCGGTCTTGATACCGGAAGGTCGCCAGTTCGTATCCCCGGACCGGCACGTTAAAATTACCACCGCTGAAGTGCCCTTGAGCAAGGCATTGAACCACTACCATGAAATGTTCTATGAGCAGGGCCTGGCTGTAAACAAGTATCTGATGCTTAGTCCAGTTACCCTGGGTAAATATAGTAACTTTGCTTTGCTAACCTCATCAAACCCTGGATAGCCATACATGGAGAAGACTGGATCATCACCTAGATCTGCATATATGTTATGGAGCCAGCCAGCAGAATAAAGGGCCGGCCCTACCTGGGCCCTCATCAAATCCTGTACACTCAAGACACTGCCCCCGCAGCCACACTCATATTTGAAAACACGTTGTAACCTTGTTTTGTGTTTTACTACTGTTATCATTATGAATCACACTTGGCAAAGCTTACCATAATAACTCTGCACTGGGTCCCATCCCTCGTTCCAGTGACTGTCCCAGTCTCCTCCCACACCGCTGGGGAGTGGATCCTCACTGCCATAGTCCAGAGAGTAGTCTTCCTCCTCCTCTTCCTCTCCAGTGTCCTCCGAGCCTGACCGCCCTGTGCTGTCTTCACTGGAGTCGGCATCGGTGTAGCCCCAGAATAGGGGCCAGAAGAGCTTCTTCCCTGCCGGCCAATCCACCGTGGCAGACGGGGATGAGGGAGAGGAGGGTAGCCACTCTTTCTCCTTGGCCAGCTCCATCTCCACCTCCATCTGTGGGTTGTCCACCACCTCGATGGTTACCTGTGTGGGGAGAGGGGAATCCCACTGAATTAATGTGAATTGTGCCTTGTCATTGTCATTGGTCTTACTTGCTTATTTACTTACTTATGTACTTACTTACTTACTTACTTACTTACCGGTACTTACTTACTTACTTACGTACGTACTTACGTACTTACTTACTTACTTACTGAACTTACTGAAGAGACACAGTAAGGCACCAAACAAGGTGTAAAACAGTGACATTTGATGGTTCACAGAATGGCTGTGAGACAATAAGGCTGTGTTTTCATATGCTGTGTTTTCAACCAAATCCCTCCCTAGTACATACTACTGTACCTTTTTGTTTGCCGGGTTGGTTTTACCTAATGGTATGTGGAATGTTGGATGTTATTTAAGTTCTTCTTAACCACACCATAGCTAGATATGTCATAATAGCCTGCGAACATTCCGCGACAATAACACATGGGCCTGTGTGGATCAACTATGTTAGCCTAAGATATAGGAGGAGAATAAAAGACCCCTGGGGGATTGCAGTCAAGGAGTATAGGGTTTAAGTGTGTAAGCCATGGAAGTACAGGCATGTGACATAATTGGATTATAGTGATGAAAACTAACATAAAACTACATTGCTTTATGTTCCATTTATAGGCCCTACTGTTCCGCAATAAATTAAGAGGTTACAATGACGTTGATTTATTTCATGGGTTTCACAGGTTTAATGTTTGTTTTTAGTTCAATGTTTGTTTTAAAAACGCCATTGACAATGAAGGGAAACTTTACGTCATCTTGTCCCTAACACAAACATTAAATGCCATTAACAATAAAGAGAATTTAATGTTTGTTTTGTCACCGTTTGTTTTACATCACCATTACATCTCCTAATCATAGCAACACGAGTTAGACTTTAATATATTATTAGCGCCCCTCACTTCACACGGGTGTGATTTTTTAAATATAAATAAGACTGATTATGATATAAATTATCACCCAGCATTCATTGACATCACGCTCACTTCCAATCTTGCGAAGTACATGCTCTCAGTTGCATACTTTCTTGGTTTACCATGGGCGATAAACTGTCCATATGATCATCTATATGTCTAGAAATGCAATGAGCAAAGAATTCCAAGCTCATTTCAAATCAACCATCTTATCTAAATGTTGGCCTGTGATATGAAGCCTTGTTGAAGCTAACCAAACAGGACATACTGTATGAGCAATAAGCAATCAGACGATCAAAATGATGCCCTGTTCCTTTGCCTTATGCATCTAACCCGCAGAGAACATGAGCATTTGTTCTGCTCTCGTTAGCTCAGTATGACTCAGTCTAGATGCTACAGGCGAGGCAAGGGGCCCTGCTTTAATTGATGTGAAGAACAGGCAGCAAGAAGGCAAGAGAGGGAACTAAGAACAGGCAGCAAGAAGGCAAGAGAGGGAACTTCCTGCCTGCATATATACTGGCTTATGGATTAAGTACTGCTATATGTGGACAAAACCCAGAAAGTATCTGTGTCATTTTATACTTTAGCTTTTCAAAAATAGAAAAGCTTATAGCGTGTCAGTTTGTGGCGCACTAGGAGCTGTAGATCTGCTATTTTTTGAAAAATCGTGAAAGTGTGTGTAATTTTCGTTATATATAAATTTTTAAAGCAAACATTTTTAACTCAAATCTTTGCTTCTGGGATCCCTGGAACAACATATTTTTCGATGGGGGTCAGTATACAGCGGCCAAATACAAATACCTTTGGGGATCCAATTGACATGAAACAGTTCGAGGTCTTATTAAAGGATAAAGAGGCCAATTTGGTGCACATGTTGCAGAAGAATCAGCCAGATTGGGACAGCGAGCAACAGGGCAGGCAGCTGTATAGCCATATGATGTAGACATAGCCATTATTATGTCCACTTAACCACATCCTGACTGCAGTGACCAGAAAGCGGACGAAGAATAACTACCCTGTGAGAAGTTAAACAGAAAGACATTTGGGAGAGACAATTTAGAACAGTGGTTCCAAAACTCTTTCGTGTCAAGGACCCCCGAATGGACACTTATTAACCTGCGGACCCCCATTTGAAAAGAGATGCCAGAGACCCCCATAAGAGAACATTTCTACGGCTCTAGCAGTACTCAACCATTTTAATTTCAAGGACCCCCAGTTTGACCTGAATTAGGCTACGGACCCCCATTGGATGGCATTTCTATCTCTGGGAGCCCTCCATTGGCTCCCGGTCGCTGCCCGCAACCAAAGGTATGGCACCGCCATATCTTGCAAGTCCGATCGCACCCTACAAACCCTCCCGAGCACTCCGATCAGCTGACGCATGGAAGCTGGAAGCACCCTCGCTAAAAACGCCGGGACAACGCTTCACACGTCCCAAACTCTTCTCCCTTCTGGCTCCAAAACGATGGAATGCACTTCCCATTGTAATCAGAACTACAGATTCTCTCCCAGTCTTCCACCGCAGTCTGAAAACGCACCTCTTCACTTCAGACTCCATCTTAGCCCATTGCACTTGCCGTAGTACTTGCCCTAGCCTCGACCTCCTACAGGCGTATGCAAAGGCTCAACTTATGTAACTTAGACAGCATTTTATGTAGACTTACATAGCAGTTTATGTAGACTTATAGCATTTTATGTAGGCTAAGCATAGCAGAATATATATATGAATCGTTTCATTTTATAGATATTCCACTGTTACGTTCTTAGCATGCTAGCATGCATAAAATAGAATGAAATCCCACTGACCTGTATGTTGGGATTCTGTGAGCCCAGGTCAGCGTTAGCCAGGTCAGGGAAGTTTTTCAGGTCCAGGATAAACGGCTTGGTCTCCTCTTCTGGCTCTGGCAGAGGAAGGACCCCCACGGAGCGATGCTGAGGGTGGGACCACCTCCTCTGGTGGTGGTCCGCCGGCAGGCTCTGCACCTGGTTCTGTTCTTCCAGAGTCTCTGGATCGTATTGGACCCCACTGCTCTGAGATGGCTGGCCATGGGCCTGATTGAAAAAGGAAATATTCAAATATTAAAGAAGATATACATTTTCAGAAGGATTTATTAATTTTCTTTTCATGAGAAGTCCCCTTTTTTTCCTAAATAATGCTGCGTGCATTTTAAACACATCGGTAATTAAAATTAACATCTGGAACACAAAACCACACTATTGAAAATAAATAATGTGTATTCCAACTAGTTTGGAGATACTGATAATAAATAAATAAAAAGAAGAAGAAGAAAGAAAAAAAGACAAAACACTTTGTTGTTCACAAGGTATAATCGTCCCTTGATGGACACCTCGAGGACACTGTTTAAGTACTCATTTTTTCCAGGAAGCACCCCTTGAAAAATATTGACCGTCAGCATTCTAAAAAGCCACTGAAGCAACTAACCAATCGACCAACCAGGCCCTGCATTCTACTTTTCTATTTTGTTTCTCCCACATTGGCCATGGCATCCCAGCCCTGGACAAAGAGGGTCCTGTGCCAGAAAGAATCTCTTTT
Organism: Electrona antarctica; assembly: GCF_951216825.1. Classification (NCBI taxonomy): domain Eukaryota; kingdom Metazoa; phylum Chordata; class Actinopteri; order Myctophiformes; family Myctophidae; genus Electrona; species Electrona antarctica. The sequence continues at coordinate 9,036,881 of NC_136798.1, read as the reverse complement.
AGCTTTAATGAGAGGGCCTGGGAGGCGTGGGACCCCTGGGCTGGCCTGGGTGAGTCTCCATCCGCTGTGTCGCCGATGTCGCAGTGTACAGTACACCTCCAGGTTCTCAGAAGGAGGTCCATTCCTTTCTGGCCTGGTCCTGGACCAGTGGAAAGTGCAGTTAACCAAATTAACGAGAGACGTTACTGAGATAAATGTGGATGTCGCAATGGTAACAGGGAGGCTATTAAGGTCAAACATAATATACACTGTATAGTATGTCTATATTATCTGGGGAAATATGGGCCCCCAAGGGGCATGACCTGCCAGTGAATCAGAGGACAACGCTAGCCCTAAAGCTTATTTATACTTTGTCGTACAATATTTATTTTTCAACTGAGGAAAGTGCCTCCGTTTGTCATTTTCGTTTTTGTTGAGCGACACCTAGTTGAACAACCCCCATTCCACAACCCCTAATAAGCTCTTGAATGTCATTCACCAGGTACTACTATATCCTTCCTTACATAATATACTGTAACCAAACTGCCCCTTAACTTTATCAAATGGGGTCCATCCATGGCCTAATGAACCTTGGGGTTCTTTAAATTTAAAAAAAGGTTGAGGCACACTTCCTTAGCATAAAACAGTGGAGATTGGAGGTGCCGGGACGGGGCAGGAGGCAAAATGTTTGAGGAGCTGTAGCTGGAGCCCCCTAGAACAGGACGTACTCTTCACTGGCTGACAGCAACTTTCCCATAAAAAAGTCATTCAGCTGGTCAACTCCAGCCATGTGAAAACGTAGTGGCTATTTACAGGACCGGCCTGTCAAACATAATGAGATGGAAGACAAGGCAGCCCCCTCCACAGGAATCTGCAATTTGGCTACTAGCAAATAGCAAACTAGCAAATATTCTAACCACATTGGCCCTGGTGTCCCTATTTTGGGCACATCATTCTAGGCATTCAAGGTTTTCCAAATTCCTCAAAAAATTTCAAAAGTAACAGAAAGTTTGGCTGTTTTCAAATAGGCTAATTATGAACTTGAATTTTCAATTTGGAGAAATGTTGTTGCACCGACGCGAGGCGTGGTTTGCGGCCTTGGGGCCCCAATGAATCCGTTCTGGTGTGCAGTTAATCTGTCATAATAAAAGTCACACTTGTGTGAAGTCAGCAGGGGTGCATATCTTTGGTCCGACGTACTAAGAGTCCGACACGCAATAGTCCGACACCCTACCCCAAACCCAAACCTAACCCTAGCCGTAACCGCACGTGGAAGCCACGGGTGAGTCTTAACTGGCCGCGCATGTCGGAGCGCATGGGCACATTGAGCTTATAGGAGTAAAAGTATGTAGCCATGGGAACCAATGGTTCCATAGCCATGTGACTCATAGGGTAGGAGCCTATCTCTTGTTTTTCTAGTGTGAGATGGCTTATACGCCCATACACACCCATACACCCAGTACATACACACCCACCATCCATGACGTACTTGAAGTACTCACCAGGACATGACGCTAGCATGTCTCGGGAACGTACCTCAATCTAACACTTGGTGTTGACTGAGTGCCAAGCAGGGAGGCTTTCGGTTCCCTTTTTTCTAGTGTTTGGTATGACCCGGCTGGGGGATTGAACCCCGACCTCCCAATTTCATGGCGGACACTCTAACCACACTAGGCCACTGAGTATACTTGTGCAAAAGTTTGGGAAGACAAACTCAGTTTGCTGTATGCATGTGTCATCACCTCAGTTCTGACCAGCAGTAATGATCTCTCTCTCTTTCCCGTACGCACGCACACACGCACACACCCACGCACGCACGCACGCACGCACGCACGCACACACGCGTAGCAGAGTGGCTCAGAGCCTCTGCCTGATGGCCTCAAAAGTCTAATATCTCCCCCGGTCCATAGGGATATATATCCCTTTGGTCTAGTGGTTAAGATGTTGGACTTTCACGCGGGAGACCAGAGTTCGAATCCCGGGCGTTACGCACGCACGCACGCACGCACGCATGCACACTACTATATGGACCCATCTTTACAGACACAGATACAACGCACACCGGAGTCATGAGGGGAGGCCAAATACTTTCACACCCTCCTCATCCTGTCCTGTTACACATCTGGATCCTGTATATCACTCTCCTCCTGCTTTCTTCCTCTCCCTCGTTCCCTGCATCTCCTCCTCCTCCTCCTCTCCTCCACACAGCAGAGCAGAGGGGCTTCCCCGGATCAAAGGCCCGCGGGGCTGATGGCATGTGGTGGGTCTTTAAACTGACTGTATGGATGCAGCGGGAGACTTGAGGCCTGGCCTGGAAACTGACCTTGTGATTTCACACAAACAAACCCACTTCCACCCAACCCAAAGTGTACAACATAGCCTTGCATCTTCCTATTTACGATTTACGAATTGATGTTTGGACGAAATATCTAAGAGTGATATCCAATCATTTGTTTTGCAAAAATTGGTCTCCTGGTGGCGCTATGCCGATGTGAGAGATTTTGGGCAGAGGTTTACGGAGGTTAGGTTAAGGAGTATGCGTGCACAGTTTTACGCCAATCAGTCCAACGGTGCCGGAGACGGCCTGCTCACAGACGGCCGGAAACACACCGGAAACACACACTGCCCTCACTTTTATCCTCAATATGTACCAATCAAATCATCGCCATGGGGTGATCAGTCAATCATCAGCAAATGTTTGTGTTCACACAAACCCATATCAAAGAATAAATAATAATAATAACACACGTATATAGCTCATTATCTAAACACTCAAGGATAAGGAAACAGAGACTTATAAACTCCTCATTTGGCTGGGGACCCCCCTGAAAACCTCTCAGGAACACCTAGGGGTCCCCTGACCACATTTTGAGAACCACTATATAGCCTATACTAGGAATAATTTGGTGGTGTTGCTGCTGCCAGTGACAGTCGCTGCTTACGATGACACACATTCAGGACAGGCAGCAGAGCTGCAGAGGAGGTCGAGGCACAGGAGTGGGGGTGGGGGGGGGGGGGGGGGGGGGGCGCTGGGAAGGCGCGGTGGTGTGGCAGGCCTGATTTATGTGACCACGGATATCAAAGGCCTCTGCACTTGGCCGTTTCCAAACCATTACAGAAGAACAATAAACTATGGGCCCCCTTTGATCGCCGCTTTTGGAAATTGGAAAAAAAGGAAAAACAAATGCCTGCGCTCGGTGGAATTGGGGTGATGGGTGTTGGGGGGCTGGGGGTTAGGGGGGCTGGGATATTGACAGAGGAAACATAGGTTTCAATTTTTAGGGACAAAAAAAGGCACACTCACACTTGGACACAAAACTCCTCCTCCACTCCAGAAAAAAAAGAAAACAGGAAATTCCACATTAACACAGAATAAGGCCAACGTAAACAATCAGAAGGATGACCCTTGACCCCCTGCTCTCAACCCCCCCCCCCCCCCCCAGCTCCAGTGTGAGAGCTGCCTAGGGTTTGCCTTACTATGGTTACATAAGTCTCTCGTTACTGCGCGCCACTTTTGCTGTAGCTACTGGCCTGCAACTGCCATCCTCTCCTCTACCCCCGGCTCTCATCTTCTACTCCATCCATCCCTCCAGGCATCCATCCATCCATCCATCCATCCACCCCTTTGGAACAGTCATCCCATCCACCAGGGCACAGGAAAGGGTGCACAGTCATCAGTGACACCCTTTTATCATCAGTGCATGCTAATTCTCACCCTCCATATTCTTCTCTCCCTCTCTCGTTCTAGCTCTCCATCCCCTCTTTTTCCACATCTAACATCAATCAGACATGACATCTTACACCAATAAGACAGGCTCTAGGATAGAGAGACTCAATTGCTAACAGGAGGCCACACAGGAGAGGAAAAAAAGGTTCAAAGGCAAAAAGCTCAGACCCGACGAGCACGTACGAGCCCGCGCTTCACACTCACATGCACGCACACACACAGACACACGCGCACACGCATGCGCACACACACACACACACACACACACACACACACACACACACACACACACACACACACACACTTATAGTCTTGCATATCCATATATGTCCATGCATGTATGCAAACTAGAAACTTCAGTACCCATATTGGCCTGAATATAAGACTAGGTTTTTTTTCCCCCAATGGAAATATCCTAAAAAACGGGGTCGTATTATAATCAGGAACTAGACAATTTGACATTAAATGTTTTTTTTTCCACAAATGAGTCTTGAAAAATGGGGCTCGTCTTATAATCAGAGTCGTCTTATATTCCGAATTTTGATGTATTTGCAACCCAATGGCCAGCGCTGTCAAACCCTCTTCATTCAATACCTTACTATACAAGGAGAGGAGAACAATGCTGTAGTGTAGTGGGCTATAGCCTATACCTGTTTTCCGGAATAAATTCCACTGTAATTTAATTTGAGGTAGGCCTATTAAAACAATATAAACTTTATGTATGTGGTTCAACGCTGATTATATGGTGTAAAAACAAGTAAAACAACGGCTGTTATATATATTTTTTTTAAAGGGCAAAGCAATGCATGCATAGCATATTCATAAATATGGGTAAATTATCATCACAGCCTATAGCTGTTGAAAACATGACTGCAGGGCAATGAATGGGAATCCGAATTATGCACGTAGCCTGTCGCCAATAAACATGTCAACCTGCATGCATCATTTTAACTTAATATAGTGTAGCCTATCGGGTGCAGGTGTTATCACAGAGCATCACAGTTAGGGAAATTTAAGGAACTTAATCGTTACTAATATCAACGCAGTGGAACTTTCTTTGCACGCAGGACACACATATGAAAACAACTTACCTCTAAAGAAACGCCATTACGGAGATTGTGGCCAACATTCTTGTGCCTGGTGGGAAAAGCCGTCACAAAACTAACTACAAGTATTAGCCAAAACATCAGCATCTGAAATCTCCCTGTGACTTGATGCATCTTCTCCACTGACAGAAAAAGAAATCCTTTTAGGGAAGATTCGTAAATGCTCCTATACTCTGCGCCTCAAACTGCTTTTTTTCTCCGTTTAATTATTTTGATTTACAATAATCGAAAGTCTCCAGACAGTGCTTTCATCGATTTTGTCTTTGACGTTGTCTTCGGGACAGAGTTGTCAGCTTCAGTTCGAAGTGTCGCACTTTATGAAGCTGCGCTCCAGTGTCCAGCCGTACGTCTCCAACACAACACGCTACCCTGTCTGACTCTGTCCGTATGGTGGGTCGAGGTCAAGATGCCCCATAAAGACAGCCTGCAAACGGCTTTAAGTAGCAGCAAAACAAATACCCAAATACCCACGCAAAGATATCCCCGTCCGCACCGGCGCTTCACGCTTTATTCGACTACTTTACACAATGTGAGTCGTTTCTCGTCGTGGGTGGGTGGGTGGATTTTCCCAATGCTCTGACATCTGGAGCGAATAGTATGCCGTGCGTTTTTATCTCCGACGTTCATGTAATCCATTAGTTAGTTCAACGGCACAGGTTCTGTAAAGCGTATTTGTGCGAGCACGCGTGTGTGTGTGTGGCCAACATCCAGGGTTTGGGTCAACTTTTACGCACGCTTTCAGATGTTGGTCCCCCCCGATGCTGAAGGAGGGGGAGTGCCCAATTGCCCACAGCACTGGGGGGTGGGGGGTTCTTGTTTCCTGAAAGGGGGGGTAGGGGTGTACAGGAATGTCAGGTTAATATGGAGCAGGATTCAGCGAAGTGTATGGAGGCGCAATGAGGGAAAGTCATATACATTTTTCATACAACTTGTGTTATCGATAAATGTGTCCACTGTCCAGGCCCATGGGATATTATAACATTTAGTATCGTTAGTGCAGACTGCAGAGTTGCTGTGCAGTGAGTTATGTGGTGTGCAACATGCAAATAAACAGACCCATTCCAAAAAAACTTGATAAAAAGAAAGATTTAATCTTTGCAGCAGTTTCCAACAGCATGGTCAACATACATCATGGTTTACAACCCCCTTTTAAGTGGTTTATCTTCCACCAAAATACACTGAACTCACCAAGGGCAAAAAAACAACTGATAAGGAAGTTTCCATGGTCATAACAGTCAGCTCACAGGTCCGTTTGTGGTACATTTAACAATGTCACTTCAACAAAGGGAGTCCAACATCTGAGTTGTCTCCATTTTGCAGTGAATACGTACGTTTCAAACTCAGAAACCCCCCCTGAGAGCAACTGTCATGTTCCTCTGAGTGATCACATTGTCTTGAAAAAACAAACAAACAGACAAACAAAAAACATTTGACATACGGTAGGGTCTCCCAGATAGCTTGAAAAGAAACTTTGACATGAGGCAAAAAGTTTCAATATCATCAGAAAACAGAATTCAGAATAATCAATAACCATTTTTTGGGACTGACCATCACTAGAAGGCAATGCAATGAACACAATGAATGTAGTGTAAAAAGTGACCCTTAAATGTTGTCATACTGTTAAAAGGCTAAACGCACTTAAATCAATAAAAGCATCTGGGTGTTGCATTTAGTCATCTTATATATTTATACAGGTATGGTCCCAGTGCCACACACACAACCAGCTTTGCAACTGGTCAACGCAGATGTGGCCACATGAACAAAATATTTCACATGAACAAGTGATCAATAACATAAACATACGTGCATGAACAGGATGTTTAACCCTTACATGTACATAGTACATACATACCATATGTAGAGGCGACCGCTCTATATTGGTACAGGTACACAAAGAAACAAAATAGCGTTAACCAAAACACAAACAGTGGAAAGCATGTCAATGTGGAATGCCTTTAGTCAAGATGTTCACAGGAACGTGGGATTAAAACAAAACAAAAACGTTTGGACATTTTAAGCATGTCCAAACAAAGCTTTGCAAAGTTCAGTGACTACGTCATCTGTGCATTTACAATGCCTGTCAGTAGTTCTAGCACTGAAGTTGACCACTTGAACCCTGGCATCCCTAGTGTAGGGCTAACATTTGACAAAAAAAAACAACACCTCCACAAGCTTGTAGATCTGTTATTTCTGCAAGGACATTTAGGGTACCACGCAAACAGCAGTGGGTCTATTACAGAGCCCTTGGGAATCTAGATGACTGAGTACAGTAAAGGGTTTAAGTATTAACAGACCAAACAGGTGGTTTGGCATGTTCATCCCATTGACATTATACTTGCGGCTATTGCGGCTGACCATTTTCCCAAGAATGCCATAATAATTTTTTATTGTCAAGGATTCCATTCACTTCATTAGGTTATGACATTCAACTTGACACATGTTGGAGATGGGTAATCCATTGACATTTGTGTTGCAGATTCTTTTTTGGGGGTGGGCAAAAGTACATCATTGTTGAGTTTAAAAGGTAGTTGAAATTGTTGATTAATTTGAAAACTCTATAGCTGAAATTAAGGTGGGTTCAGCACCTTAACGTTTGAATAAAATGGTCATTATTCTTAATTATTGATGGACCTAAAAGTGGTATAATTTGGACTACAGTAATGTCAAGTATACTGTGAGTTAGTCAATGGTCTACAACATTGCAGAACACCAGTATGGTCCTTGAACCACTTACCGCTACATACTTAGTGAACTGCAGTTCCCCACCGGACTATGGCCCCCTCCATTTTCCCTCTATACTAAATATCTTCGCAGGAAAATAGCTGATCTACAAGCTGCTCTAAAGGCCTATCATGACATGCCCAGAAAAGGGATGCAAGGATCAAGTGGTTGAGATGTGTAGTAGTCAGATAACACAAGTTACACTGGGACACATTTGAAGCTGCCTTTCCGATAAAAACATACATCACAAAAAAAAACAGACAGCTGAAAGTACAAAAACAAACAAACAAAAGTTATTTAAATAAATAAAGCTTTCTGTACATCAGATAAGCACGGATGCATCGTCATCATACATACAGATGGGTGGTTGCAGCGTGTCATGTTGGTTTAACGATTGGCATCAACGCTGGTTCAACAACAAAGCACTTATGTGAGAGTGAGACACAGATTTTTTTTAAAAAAAGAAGCAAAATCAATCACATTTAGCTCATTAGCAAATAGAAATGTTAAAGACATCAGGCTCAAGTTTTGTTGAGTGCAGGTGTAAACAGTAAATAAGGCTGAAAAATATCTCTAGAAAATAAGTTGTAAAAACTACTCCTTGCTCTCCGACTGGGTTCTTTCCCTGGTTTAAGTTTCGGTTTTCATCTTGAACAGGTACTTTTTTTTTTACATTTTAAGACAACAGTATAAAATATATCTATACACATATAGTATATAATTCCTATATATAATTTATATATTCATCCTTTGGTTATGGAAAGAACCCAATAATCTATGCTGTTCAAGTAAGACTGATTATGGAAAAGAAAAGCGATCAGATAAATACATATGGAGAGCACATGGTTATGTTGCCTCGTATGAAATAACGTATCTTTGAGGTTTGGGAAGCCACCCTGAGGCAGTATTCCACAAACGTTGGGATAAATAATATATACATACATGTACTATGTTTACTGTTGTGTGCATCAATGACGACCGATATAAACGCATTTTGCATTTATATTTTCTTCCCCAGCTGCATGAGCAGTTAAGACCCATTATCAAGACTTCCCGTCTACTGTTCCGCCATACCGTTTGTTTGAATTACAAAGAAACTCCGCATTGTTGTTGCCATTATTATTTCACAAATAATACATACAATAAGAATTCAATGTGTGCTGTGCACACGCAAGATGTGACGTTAGGTCTGACACAAATCTGCAGTCACAATAAGTTAGGGGAAAGAATGAACAGCTCCTAACACAAAATGACCGTGATGACCGCTTTGGCTTCTCGGGATACAGTTGGATAGGTTTCAGAATGCCATCGCGCGCGCACAAGCGCGCACACACACACACACACACACACACACACACACACACACACACACACACACGGGTAACAAAATGTTAGCGTCTGAGGTTTACAAAGCCGGGTTGGACCCACTGAATACTTAGGTTCCGGTGAGCCACCCGCTGGGGGGGAGGGGAGGAGGGGTGGAGAGCCAGGTGGTACAGTAACAGGATATGGACAGAGTGAATTTGGGCGATGAGGATGTTGGGGGACAGAGATGAGGGTTGGGAGGAACAGAGCTGGCCTAATCCAGAAGATGAGGGTTGGGAGGAACAGAGCTGGCCTAATCCAGAAGCAGGCTTTCCTCGGACATCCACCCCGAGGAGGACAGGGGCTGGTCAGGGTCACGGCGTCTGGAATACTTGATCTGCAGCAGCTCTCCCACCTCGCTGATGGCCTCCAATGCCTGCAGACGGAACAGGATGGACATTACTGACCCTGAACCTAGACGGCCTTCAAATTGGGCCCATTATGGAAATTAAAGGGTGTAGAAGATGAATCTTTTCACATTGACCCACGGAAAAGAGAGCGAGACGAATATAAGGGTAGCATGCCAGAAAGCCTGATAAATTAGGCAAGGGGAACGCAAAGCCAAACAAGTTTTCTTTCAGCAGGTTTCACGATAAAAGCCCTCATCATCCCTGGCGCTTAGCCTTTAATCATATCGGGAGCGATACAAGCAAAGAGTAGAAGGAACTCTGGAGAGAAAGGTGCACAGAGAAGTCATTGCAGGAAAAACCACAACTGAGCAGAGATTCCTCCACTCCTTCTCCATCGGAGACTCTGTATCTGCAGCATTGCATACACTGCTGAACACCTGGAAACAATTTACCTTCCCTCCTGACCTTTTTTTTTTTATTCCACGGTTTGAGAAGGGGGGAGAGGAGGGGGGCAGGGGGGGAGAGAGAGAGAGAGAGAGGTGGGCTTCCAAAGACGGAAAAAGCGGCTCCTTGTAGCGTTCAACAAAGTGAAGCTGATGCCCTTTAAATGGACTATTAAAAATGGTGTTGACATACTCCTCAGTGAGATGAATGAAGTGTCTTTGGAGAGACAGAGCGGCCCAAATAAAATCTGTCTGTCTGAGCCATGCTGTAATATTTACAGAGCTATCAGCGTTCCAAGATCTACTATAATAAAAAAGGACACCCCCCCCCCCCCCCACACACACACACCCCAAACTGCTGAGAGGAAAACGTCATTCTCACGGTAGTGTAGAGTAGCGAGTCCAAACTCATGATGGTCCATGGATCAAAAGCATGCTCTCATGTCATGTCAAGAGTAATCAAATCCATTCTTTTAATGGCTAAAGTGGGTTTCGTAACAATATTCCACAAGATCCTGAGATGTCTTCCATTTTAAGACTTCTCAAGTTTTCCTTAAATACCAGCCTTATCTGATCTCAATAAATAGGCGGGCGTATCGGTGGTTCTGGACAACCATCTATTTGACCGACACAACACCAGACACAGCACTCCCACGTTTGAAGGTTCTCGAGATACGTGAACTACAGACATACGAATGGACATATATGTCACGTATCTAGGTACTACGGTGTGTGGTGATAACGCTCCTTATTACTGGTTATTTATTTATAATGTCGGTAAGGAAATTGGACCTTATATGTAGAGATGGAGCTTGTTAATTTTTTATTGATAATCAGGCTTATCGAGCCGGGTTCTTATCGAGCCCACTATCGAGTATTCTTTAGTAGGGCCTTCAAATACAGTACTTTTCTAACCAGAACCAATAAAATAATATAAAAGATATTGTAATCAGCGTAACCCGGGCAGCGCTGGTTGGCAGGCATCAATACACTTTTAGACCGACATGTTTGTGCCAGCATGGGTGATTACATTTATTTCTTGATCACCTCTTGTCTTGATTGTTTAAAAACGGAATTGACAAAACCTCTATAGGATGTCAAATATAAATGACAAATATTAAACCAAGATGTCAAATATAAATGACTAATATTAAACCTAGCGGCTGTTGCCTTCCAGTAGTGGAACTACAGTAGTGGCTTCAAACAAAATGTGTACAGCTCACATCATCCACAGAACTATGTTCTTTTCCCCTCTCCTAACAGCGAACAGAGAGAGAGAAAGAGAGAGAGACATAGACAGAGAGACAGGCAAACAGCGACCAATGTGGGAACCTCAGATTGCTGCTGCAGATACACAACGCAGGTGACGGTGAACACCATCGCACCGATTAAACGGGTGACTCACCGTGTCGAGCATCTGTCTGGTGTGGGCGGCCGACACGCAGAAACGTGCCCTGGACTCGATGATGGGCGTGGCGGGGAAGCCAACCACCACTGTGCCAATGTTCCTCTTCAACATTTCCCTGCCAAATGCTCTGCAAAACACATTGGACGAATGGCAAGACTCGGTTAAGAACTTAAAGTGATGTTTTCATTCTCGTCCCTGACCCTGACACACCCATCCTTATCACTCTCTCTTTATGTATGACTCGGCTTAAGTTATTACCTCCTGTTAATATGAAATGACAGTGGCTAGTCAGACACACAAAATAATGAGAAAAGTGCTTAGATGAGGTTGGCTCACATATCAGGCATATACCAGTTGCTCTTATCCAGGCAACTTGTACTTGTGACAATGTACAAAAAACACAAAATGGGATGAACCTTAGTCATACAACAAACAGGGTAATTGGTTAAGTACATAAGAGTCCCAAGAAAACAAGGTAACACAATCCCTGCCGCGATTAATTACAATATGCCAGGATATCGCCCCGTTCAACCCTTATTTTGAAGATCCAAAACACCGCGACCGGATGTTGTGTCAGCTTAACACCAATGCTTCCAATTCTAACCAAAGATTATGTTTTTGACGGCCCATCGTGGTCCCGTCGCTTGTCGCGTTAGAAGTAATCATAGCTCCCGTAGTTGTCGATCCCCTCGGGGGTGTTTTGGCTACATCTAGCTACAGTACTTCCAAGATGGCACCGTGCCACCTTGAAATAGGCCATGAAGCTGCAAATCGCCGGGCACCCTGATTTAATGGTCCTAAATACCCCCGGGCGTTTGGGGTGTAACTTAATGGTGTGTGTGTTGACTGTCGACGGGTTGTTATTCTGTGCCTGGAGCTTGAGAAGTACAGGCCGGTGCCATTACTGCGACCGCCAGGCTACGTGCAATAAGCGTTGTTTTGACCAGAAATTCCACCTGGGAGGGGGATTTGGAGTCTAAAGCGACTGAAAGTGTGCGTGCGTGTGCACACATGTGCACACGCACGCTTTCAGTCGAACATTCAACCAAGATGGCGCAGTCCAGTGTCAAAGCTAAACAGATAGCCATCCAAAGCTAATGTGAGCAGCCTTTCCACTAGATCGGATCAAACACGTTTATACAACTGAATAAACGTAGCCTACGTATTTTGGCGGCGTCGCTTCCCGACAAATAACGCAGGCTACGTTAACTTAATCAAAGTTAGACTTGGACTGTGGACAAGTAAAATGCATACATCTACATCAATCAAGATAACATAATGGACACAAATTCAGGCTTCGGAGACACCTACCCTATTTTTGCAGGCATGTAGAGCATCATGGGTACAACAGGGGAGTCTTCGTTTCCGTAGATGATGAAGCCTGCATCCTCGAGTTTTCGGCGGAAGTAGATGGTGTTCTCTGCCAGCTGTTTGAGGCGATCAGCACCTGGACAGGATAAAAAGACAAGAGCTTAAGAAGAGGAAAATGTCTGCTCTAACAGCAGCAAATCAAGCTATTTTGATCAAAAACGCAGCCTGGAAGAAGAATCTGAGATATTAGGATTCTAAAAACTCCATTCCCATAGACGGCATAAGCCAGGAGACTTCAGACTTTTTTTTCAGGTTTTTTCATCGCACCGGAACCGGAGTGTTATGAGCGCGTGCAGAACAGAGTTGTGAAGCGTAATCAATATTCATTAAAAAAAGACGTCCAAAGACGATCTCGGCAACGAGGGCCCAAGTAGGCAAAGGCGTCAAGAAACGTTAAGCTTTAAATGTCCTTATATGTATGGGTATATTGTGCACAGAGTAAGTGTGACAGCTACAATGTCGGCTGATGTGTGGAATTTAAGGATTTTAGACACTAGCCCAGGGGTGGGCAACTGGCGGCCCGGGGGCCACATGCAGCCCCCACCTTCACTTAATGTGGCCCTCAAGTTAATGTCAGAATACTGATATAATATTGGTTTCAGCTGTTTACGATTCCACAACATGCAAACATGACCCGCTTGAATTACTTCAGTCTAAATTAGTAGCTCATTGCTTCAACACAAGTATAATTAAAGGCATTTGAAATTACATAAAAATGTAAATTTTCAGGATTCCAATTCAAAACTAGCACAAAATAATTAAAGATTTCAATTCGAATATAGCAAAAATAGCCGATCTACAAAACGCGTCGCAGTGCGACGCGTTTTGAGCTTGCAGATCGGCTATTTTTGCTACGACAGTAATATATGGCCCTAGGGAGTGAGTGTGGAAATATAGTGGCCCTCTCCATCGTCAAAGTTGCCCACCCCTGCACTAGCCCAAGGAGCTAGTAGGCTGACATATATACCAAAATGGAGAAATAATTACTTCAAGTTCAAATATATAATAACAATATATGCCGAACAATAAGGCTGGTTGTTAAAATTAAAAAAAAGAAACACGGCGAAACGCGAATCTTGCGATCTACAAGCTCATTGTTAGCTTGTAGATCTGTTCTTCTGTTCACCATCGCTAAGGTGACACCATCGCTAAGGAATATACATTAATCTTTAGGCTTAATAAGGAGTATAGGAGTATACATTAAGCTTTCTGATGCCTTGTAAAAAAGTAGCACACAGGCTGTTGGCTGTGCACAACTCAGTTGACAATGATATACACATACTTGTAAAAAAAAGAAAAAGAAAGAAAAAAGGGGAAAAAACGACCTATGCTGCTTTCCTTTGGAGACAAACTGCAAGTTAAAAGGTCAAGAGTGGGGTGAAACTAAACATGCTTCAATCCACATCATGTGCTCAGTCACAACGGCATATTGGCGCAGAAAGCTACACTCAAAAAGACCTCACATTGCCATACATCTGGAGATACCATCTTATCCAAATAAATAAGCGCTTGGCTCAAAGTGCCAACAACAACCAACATCTGCTGGGCCGTGTTGAAATCCACAACAGAAACATGATGGCTTCAAAGCACCCTGAGACACAACAAAGTCTGAAATCATCGCTGTCGGGCAGAAACCTTGTATCTCCGCCATAGTACGTCATCTTTATGTGTTTTTTCATAAATCAATACTTTACTGTGTGTGCACCGTGTTGTGCAAAAGCAGATCTACAAGTATTATTAGAATCTTGTGACTAGATATCTACAATGGATCGATTGATGTTTTTAAAATTAATTTCTTTCTCATTTCCTAAAAAGGTTTTGGACATTCAAGGTTTCAGGCTGCCAGCGACGAAATTATGTTTTTTTTTCCCCTTTTTGTTTTTTTTAGTTCAGGAATCCAAAGTGATTCTCAGCACTGAGTGATTTGTTTTAAAAAAAAAAAGAAAAGAAAGAAGAGCAGTAAGTTCTGATACACTTGCTTTTCAAATGCTTTGGGTTGGGCATTCCTTTCATATTGGGCCTGTGCTGAGGAATGCCCTTGCCATGTCGTATCCTTATGTCCTGTCCACATACTTGACTGATGTGAGACTTCAAACAACAAGAAAGCCATTTTGATGTTGGGCCCGTGCCTGGGAACCGCCAACCGGCCGCTCCTTAGCTAGTCAAAACGTTGCGGTGCGACGTTCGCGGGGATCAAGGATCGTCTGTCGCTTCGGCTTCGCGTCAGCGACTTCAAAGGCTGCTGTATTTCAAACACTGACTGGGCTGTAACCAATCACGCTGTCACTGTTACTCTTCCACTAGGAAAACCTGTCAAGTCAGGATACAGTGCAAGGTCAGCCGTTATGCCCTCCCCCAAATCCCGTCCTCAGAGAGTGGCCTGGAAAGAGCTGATGGATGTGCAGACACTGACTGTAGGGAGAAGGACAGAGGACCTGGAGGTTGTTTCTGAAGCACTGACACCGGTTCAGAAGTTTATTCTGCTGCCGAGTGGTAGAAAACAGGCCTGGAGGAGTGGGGGGGGGGGGACTGGGATATGATCTTATAATATCAGCATTCTAGGGGCTGCTATAGCTCTGAGGCCTGTTGGGAGTTAAGGGGAGCCACCCTCATGGAACAACAAAATCTCACAGTGACCTAGTGTGTGCAACAGAGATAAATAGATGAACCCAACAGAGTTCGATCTCTGGCCCTCAGTGTCATGCCGCTTTGTACCCAGCTGGAGGGTGCGCACACATAAAAGGAGTGTGGGAGAGTCAACACAGCACCACTTCAAGAGCTACAGTCATCTTGGGCCTGTCTGAAACCAGTGGTAGGGAACAATCCACCCACCGGCTACTAGTATGAGCATGGCATGCCGGGAGACTAGCGCTGGACAATACTGTATATATTAAACTGTGCCATATGATAGATGTATTGTAATGGACAATAATTAAATATAATTAATGTAATAATTCAATATTGAAAAGGCTCATTTCAAAATAATCTCTCTGTTGCTTTAGAGGTCTGCATTCAGGGAATAAACACACACATTAAGTGGTTGATGCACATTTCAGTGGTTGCTGAAATGTGCATTTAAGGAGCCTGATTGAAGTAGTGTGATATTATTACAAGTAACCCATTAAGCCTGGAGTTGCTAAAACTTTGGAGCAGGCTCCTCAAAATGTGATGCAGTACAGTGCATTTTCCCAGGGTCCTTCAGGCTGTGATGTATGAATCACATTAGTTCTGTCCCTCAATTATTGCTTAATGTAAATCGCTCTGGATTAAGAGCGTCTGCTAAATGCCTAAATTGTAAATTGTCCCCCATGAATTAACGGAGCCTAAACATGCTCACTCGTATCATATCTGCCGGTTGATCATTGATAGTAGCTCTTATCACTCAGCTGTGAATGATTGATTACACAGGTAAATAACCAGTATGTTATCAGTATGAAGCTAGCAAAGTACAAACGTAGCAAGGCTGGCACCCGTTTACAAAACATAATTTGAAATACATGATGTCACAGAACAAAGCCAACCAATGGTATTGTAGAGAACTGAACTGTTAGAACAGAATTCCATGTATTCAAATCACAGGTTAATGGCGCCATCTTGTGGTACGGATGGAAAAACCATACTAGGCGGTGCCAGGCACCATGTGATCCCACATGAACAGACACTCTCCAAGTGACCCAGAAACTAGGGGTAAAATCTAGGACAACAATGCTGACTGGCTGCTATCCAAGGGAACATAATGGGGAGAAAAGCCTGTAAAAGAACAGGTCCTGCAATCCAGCACCAAACACTGACTGCGACCCTACATGTCACATGACTGGAGGGGCAGAGGGTGCCTAACCTAGAGACCATGTACAGTCTTGCACTATGACCACTGTGTTCAGACGAACGCAACATCAAACATCCCGCACTGACCGCATGTCCCTAAAAGATTCAACATGTAAAAGAAAAACCATGGCTATTTTTCTGCCTTTGTGCTTATACGAGTAATTTCTAATGTAAACACTTATGGTGCATGCACGTGATAGATGATAAGATGAATGTGTAGCTAATCTCCTGTCCTGTACACTGAGACAACCTGTCAAAACATGGCTAATAAAACAATGATCTATTGCAGTGGTTTTCAACAAGTGGTTCTTGCTGGGGTTCCAAATCAAAAACCAACAGGTCCATTTTATTCTCTCAGGAGTTACATTTATGTTAAACACGTGCATTACTTAATTTACAAGAAGTCTACACAATTACAGAATGTAGATTTTTTTTTAATCAACGTTTGCCTGTTATCTAATGGTACCAACATTAATACAGCATGGAAATGGACAAAATCTTATCCAACGACAACAAAATATTCGTTATAGTTGTCGGTCTGAGGGGCCAAATCTCATCAAATGTTTGGTCCGTGGCTCAAATGCTGAAAACAATAATGGGCCTTGATATGAAAACGGTTGAGAACCACTGATCTATTGGATCCGTTCAGTGATTTCTCACACACTCTGTGTTTGCCAACATTCACCCTGCTTACCCAGTGTGCCGCCATCCTCTCCCATGATGATCCTCATGGAGGTGATAATCTGCTGAGCCACAGGGGGCGACATGGAGGTGGCGTACACGGAACTGTGGGAGTAGCTCCGCAAGTAGTCAATCAGCTCCTGTTAAGAGAAATCACACTTATTTAAAAACTCATTAAGACCTGAGACCAGATTCTACTAAATGTCTTCTGAAGGTTTTCTGAAACACCTGTTTCTTGGTCAGTGGAGCTCAAACCTTTTCATATCCATGTTCATGTTTCATGTCCAATTTTGGGGGTCCATACCCCCAAAATTATGTATTTTGTCCTGCTATTTTTCCAACAGCTAAAGTTTAAAATAATGGTTAAAAGCTATAATGTGATGTCAACACAACCATCTATCTGGATATTCTAGAGCAGGGGTTCTCAACCTGGGGGTCGTGACCCCTCGGGGGGGCCCAGAAATTATTATTATTATATTTATTATATTTTCTCTATTATTAAGGTTATTGTAGCAGTAAATTTGTATTGGGGGCGGGGCGGGGGGGTCGCGAGACATGGCCAAAGCATTTCTGTGTGAGACATAACGCTCAACAATACAAATTAGCTTACGGCTGTTATCAAAGCAAACCTGGGCTTCCATTCACCTCAACAGTGCCACAGGATGTTTGAATTTTGTTTGTAAATCAATATTTTCATAACATAACTTTGACAAAAAAAACAAAAAAACATACAATGAGGTGTAGTGTGTTGGATACTTTGATTACCTATCAGTGATCACAATCGTGTTTCAAGTCTCTGCAAGTTGATTCTCATACCACAATGAAATCAACCTTCTGAGGAATCCAATGGCTTCCTCAGAAAATCTAACAAACTACATTATGCTTTGGAATATGGTCGGCATTAATGTCAAGTATACCTCGAGACATACAGGGTGCATACTTAGTTTAGACTAGTCATTGGTTAGTGACTAACTAACTAGTGTGGATCTTCTAAGACAGGACAGTAAAGATGGATAGGAAACTAACTAGGAACAGTGCATTTAACAGTGCATTTACTGGCTGAGCCCAGCAGGGGGCCCCAGAGTATTAGTTAAAATAATAATAATTAGCGTGTGTGTGTGTGTGCACGTGTGTGTGTGTGTGTAAACTACCGGATAGAGTGCTCTAGAACAGATCAGACTATTACCCGGTATTTGGAAAACAAACTAACTAATGACGCAAGGTTAAAAAATAAACTATAATAATAAAAAAAAAAAGAACTACATCTTGTCAAACAGAGGATGCCATGGCAAACATTTGCTGGCTAAAATGTTTCATCTCACAAAAAAGGGCACCAGCGAGAAGCTGAATTGCTTGAATGTTTTCTATTTTCTCAAGATTATTTGATGCTTGAGACCATACATACCTCTTGGATAGCAGCCAGTCAAAAGATTACATTAAGCCTGCTTTTCAAGTATCAGTGGTGAGGCTGTATGCAAACATGTGTAAACATGTGCTTCCACATGTCTTTTCAAATCCTTTCAACATGGACGATAAATGCAGCAGCTTGAATAACTGTTGTACTCAAACTGAAACCTATTGTTCATATTGTTTCATCAAAACAGGAAGCAAAAGCTTCCCCTTTTATTTTTGGGAAATTGTGATTTACTGTACGCTGGACATGACACAGAGCAGCTAGAGGTGCATGCCTCGATCACGAGTAACACAGGAACCAATTTATTTAATTGCGTTTCATCTTCTCCAATTGAGTTTGCCTGAACCACATTTAGTCTGGGAGGGGACTAGACAATAGGGGTGCAACAGTTAATCCAACGAATTGATTTAATCTATTATTCAATGTATTATTTTAATAAAATCATTAACCCATTTAGACCAGAGAACTGATTTTTTTTAAAAAGCTTCTAAATTCAGTTTTCTAAAAAAAAAAATATATATGTTTCTATGTCAGTGGTTCTAAAAATACTGCATGTCAAGGACCCCAAAAACTATATGCATTTGGCCGCCGACTCCCATCTGAAAATATATCGTTCCAGGCACCCCCAGAAGCAAAGATATGAGTTAAAAATGTTCGCTCTGAAAATATATATTCAAGGATTTGGACCACATTTTCAAGATTTTTCAAAAATAGCAGACCTACAAGCTCGAAGCGCGGCACCGAGCTTGTAGATCTGCTATTTTTCAATAGCTATAGTATAACATAATGCTTAAAACACCAAAAGGAGTGAATAACAAAGACTCTGGTGACCTGTAATGTAATCATGTCAAGACTGTGGTGTACTCGTTTTGTCTTTTTTTTTTGTGTTTGTTTTTCGTCTGTGCATTGTAATGTCCGTATTGTGGTTCTTGTTGTTTTCCTATGTTATGTTGAAAAAAGAAAAATTTGTGGTTCTATATACATTGAATTGTGATTGAACAGTTGTGAAATCTCAGAGCCTCAATAAAAATACATTAAAATAAAAAATAAAAACACCAAAAGGGGTTCCCACCCAGAATGGGTTAATACAGCTAGGATTGATTTTCTTTTCTTTCCCCATTTCAATTTTTTTTTAAAAGTCCCCCTCCCTGCTGAGCAGATCATCTAGTAGGACTCACTAGTATAGTGACAAGGACACAATCAATCCCCTGCTGGTTTCCCCCGCTCACAAACACTGGCAATTCTGTTTGTTGGAAGGCCCGACTATGCCGGAAGCACGGCTGCCAGGAAATCGGACGCCACCACACGGAAACCAATTATATGGAAAAAAAAATAACCTGCAGCACAACATTCTGTGGAAATGCTACCTGTTAAAACTAGTGATGGTTGTGTGGAGGAGGGGGGGGGGGGGGGGGGGGGAAGAGTAAGAAAAGGCAGTCAAATAGAAAGTCTGGAGTAGGAAGAGACACATGGGATGGGATTAGAAGGTGACTGGCACTGACTGCACTACCTCCCTCTGCTCTTTCCAACACAATCAGTATTGCGTGAGTAAAGCCTATTACCTTCTTTCCTCCAATGTATCCTCCCGCAGCACCGAAGCTCTTCGTAAAGGTTCCCATCATGATGTCCACGTCTTTGGGGTCCAGGCCAAAGTAGTCAACTACCCCTCTGCCGTTGGGGCCCAGGGCCCCGATGCTGTGGGCCTCATCCAGGTACAGATAGGCCTTGTAACGCTTCTTCAGGGCAATCACTTCTGGCAGAGCCACAATGGAGCCCTCCATACTGACAAGAAATTAAAGAACCACTACATAAATATGGCATCAACGCTATAAACAATCGAATGAAGGCTGTGCCAGTAGCCGTCGATGCATTTCTTCTCTTGGCTCCCAGTTTCCTGTTTCAAGCATCCTTTTTTTCTTTTGAGATCCCCAGGGACATCTCGCTCCATTAACCTTACATTGGTCAAGCGTATTGATCAGTTCGGGCGTTTCACAGAGAGCTTATTGATCAAATGGATTGAACACCTTTATATAGTAAGTACATTACAAAGGACAAGGCAAACACACAATGTTGACAGCTGTGAGCAACCTGCAGTGAAATCAGTGAAGTGCATTGTTCATGTAAGCGCTGTACTGTTTAAAGGACGTAAATTGCTCCATGATGGTTTGTGTTTAGATTATTCATACTGCAAGGGCTGTAGCTGTGTTTTTATTCTCCGCCCCAACCCCAATCATTTCCATTCTATGTTTATACAAATAGAATTAACTGAACCCCAGGGCTGAGTGTTGAATCTTCTCTTCACACAGCAACTGTACCAGTGGCGTGCACAGATAGACACTAGGTGGTGCTAGAGCAATGTGCCCTTTCGAAAAAACAAACAAAAAACACTTCCCCCCCCCCCCTTTTTTTT
>NC_136798.1:8951081-9013581 GCF_951216825.1 Electrona antarctica | reverse complement strand
ATAGAAAAGTAGAGTCCACGCATAGTTAATTTTACGGAATACTACCAAGGGGATGTTTCCTGCATCTTAGCTCTTCCTCTGGGGAAGAGCTAGACTCTATTTTTGTGTATTGGATGTGTGTGCTTTGTAGACCTTTTCTAGCTTTCCACGGGTCACACGGTTTCCTCTGGTCAATGAATAATTGAATGTGTTACACAACATGCAATTATGTTATGATGGGAACATATGAATCGGTAAGGAATGGACAGGCAAAAACAAAAATGTAATCCCCGTTAAGAAAGGCCAGTGATTGGATTCTTCTGACACTCTCACTGTCCTTGTCTGTTTTTAACCACTTACCAACTTGAACCCCAAATAGCCGATCTACAAGCTCACAACGTGTTGTGTTGAGGCACATTATGAGCTTGTAGATTTTATTTTCGACAAAGAGGAAAGGAGAAAATGTCAAGTTTACTAAGTATTGAGGGTTTAAGTGGATATTTCATACTTTGTCGTACGACAGTGGCACGTGGTGAAAAGAGCCAATCTATAAGCTCATAACACACCAGCATTGAGATTTAAATCTGACATTTTGTAAACATTACAATCACCTGTAATTGTAATGACATGCCCAAAATATGGACACCAGGTTGAAAGTTAAGTTGTCTCTTTCTGAATCGGTCCTGCCAGAAAAAGTGAATTCATACTTCACATACATCACACAATGCATTGCTTTAGTTTTTAAATCAGTTATTTTTGGCGAGCAGCTCTGTAGTTTCCTGATCAAAAACACCATCGAAAACGCCTCTGCTGCATGGAAGAGGGGAAGTGGGACGTGTTGTGCTTGATTCATTGGGGTTAAGACTTAAGGGTGAGAACAGCTAACATGAACCACATACCACACACACACAGGCTGCAGAGACCCACCCCTGAACTTGGAATGTTTTGAGAACGGGGCCGGAAGCTGATGTGTTGTGGAACAGTCTGAACTCTTTGTGGGCTGCTTACATTAGCTATCATTAGCACATTAGCTATCCTTTTGGACTTATGTTCTTTGACTGTACCCTGTACCGTTTGCATTTTCTATTGTCTAATAAAATAATCAATCAAAAATGTAACTGGAAACCCAACCTGTTTTCACCTTGCATAAGAAAATCTACTTCTAGGTAATCTAAAGTCATATAGAGTCATATATCACAGAGCCCAAGTATACAACTGGTAATAGGAATGCAAGGTGATAAGGAATATGTGCAGTTTGGTGGAGGGTGTGGGAGATGAAAGAAGTCAAATGAAGTAGAACCCTGCCAGCTCAACCGAGGAATAGGCTACTGACGTCGGTTCAATTCCGACGTCAGTAGCCTATTCTATGGCTTCACCCCCCCCCCCCCCCCGTCTATCCTGTCTGTCCCATAACAATATGTTTTCACAGAGTCTGTTGAATGTCTTTTAACACACTTAACTTGTTGACGTCATCAAGTGTGTGTCATCAAAAATATGAAGGAAAATAAAGCCTGGGGTTGAAAAGAACATGGAACTAACGGAAAGAAATTATTTGTTTCCCCCCAGGGGCTTCATCCACCTGTCTAGCCTGCATGGCTCATAATAAGAACAACAATATCTTTTTTTCACGAATAGGCGACAAAGGAAATTGTGTACCTTCCCAGTGAGTGCAGGAATGTTCATGGAATTGGTGGCAAAGCCCATGCCAAAGGACATTGATGACTCAACGCCAAGGAACCTGGCAACTAGCTGCTCCAAGTCCTCGTGGATATCCAAGTTTCCTGCAGACAACAAAAGCAACCGTGTTGTCAGTAATTGTGACTCACCACATAGCTGTGACTTATAGTACAGTTGCAAGGTTAGTTTGTCATAACTAAGAATAACTTTTGGTTTTACTTACAAACCTCTGTATAATAACAGTATTAAATAGAGGTCACAGCGCATTCTCCTCCAGGCTAGCCTGCTATTTACATTCAGATACTGTACCTAGTTATAATCTACTGTTCTCTTTCACAAAATAAATAGACAAAACCAACAGAACTAAACAATAGCTGCTCAAAGAAGCAGTCTGCAGTGCCCAAGGCATTAAAAGCGAACAAGGCTTGAAAGCTCCACAGCTAATGTATAGTGTGGTCTCTACACCGTGACATTATATTTCCTACTCGAAATTTTTGCGGTGACTCAAAAAAACACTCCAGCTCGCCACTTTTAACGTTTGCGTGACAAACAGAGGCAGTGGCTGTTATATCAATACTAACTGTGGTACATAGGATGCTTGATTTGTCAAGAAATGGAAGCCATTTCACCCCGTCTGAGACATTAAAGAAATGGAAGCCATTTCACCGTGTCTGAGACATTAAAGAAATGGAAGCCATTTCACCGTGTCTGAGACATTAAAGAAATGGAAGCCATTTCACCGTGTCTGAGACATTAAAGAAATGGAAGCCATTTCACCCCGTCTGAGACATTAAAGAAATGGAAGCCATTTCACCCCGTCTGAGACATTAAAAAGACATGGTTTTAGTTATTATTTCAGGACTTCTCTAATCACAGGAATATTAGCAACTTCTGAAAACACCTTCTAGACTTCAGAGATTAAAATAGGGTGCCTTTTGCATCCCAAAACACAGTTTATAGTTGAGGGACGCAATAAAACAATGACCTCTGCATCCATGGGATATTCTAGTTTATTTTGCTAGCTTTAGTTATAATAAGCATTTCTTCTGTTTTCTACATGAATATAACCACATTATAACCATATAAAATGAAATGGGAGTTAAATGCTGCATTTTTTAAAAATGGCAAAATATGACTCCTAACGTCGTTAAAGTGGGAATCATAAAATGTCCCTGGGACTCATCTAAAAGACCATCCCTGCATCCCGGGACTCATTACATTGTAAACCTATTTACATCACTGAGACTTATTAACTTCTTCTTGACTTTTCCAGTTGGGAATGTCCTGCAGCTGACTTTTCAGAGTAAAGTGCCATTTTAAAAGGTTAGGGTCGACGTAAAAACTGTATGAACAAACAGTGAATGCTTTTTCAATCTCCGTGAATGAGCATGGCCTTGTTTACATTCTGAACCGTCAATTCATAATGTTTTTCTGGGAGGACAATGCCCAAGTTAATTGCGATGCTGAATTATGCTGACCAAAGCAACAGCACAGCTTTTTGTGGGCAACAATGGAGGTCTATGACTTCTGGATATAAGCTAGTTCTCCTGCCGCTAATTGTTTGATCCAGTGTTCCGCCGCTGCATAATACGACATTCCCGCTATTTGTTTTATGTGTCTAAATCGCCCTGTTTTAATAATTAAAACGAAAGTCCGTCTCTGCAGGGGGAGAGAGCTACATGTTGTGATCTCGAAACCGGAAATCGACACAGTCGCTGGGCTGCTGGGAAATTGAGTCCAATGCAAGTGAACGGGGGTTTTGTCTGACTACAACAGCCTCACACCCCCCTCCATGTACCGTAGCAAGATGGCGATTGGTGCGATGGAATGTAAACACACGGCGCACGCTATCTTCGGCGGAATTTCGACGATCAAAAGCCCAGATACTTCAGCGTACGATCTAAAGGTAATAAAACAATCTAGGCAGCGTAGAACATTTGATTAAAACGCGGGGAACGCGGAGTATGGCGTCAAAGTGTTAATTTGGCCCGATGGACAATACTTTTAAGTAGTAGAAGCATGCTGCATCAGGCTGAAAAATATAGCCTTGGAGTTTTCAGAGGCTATAAGAATAAAATCCAATCCTTTAAATTGCCCTGGAACTATTAACAATTACCTTAACAGTAAAGCATTAAAGGGATTGTTCACCCAAAATAATTACTTATTTTCAATCAATTACACACATCAAAAAGCCTTGAATACACGGAGGCTTTTATGTTTTTGTCGCATTCCTAAGCTAATAAGTTGATGACTGGCGGAGTCTCCTGGTAGAAGACTCAATGGAGAGACTCATCCAATTATTGGCTTAGGAATGGGTGAATGGGTGAACTATCCATAAGTGCACATGTTAAGTGCATGGGGCCCTTCTCAGATGATGTTAAAGGACACATACAGTATAAGATGTTTTTCTCCTTACCCATCTCATAGCGTGTGCTGCCAACTCCAACGCCATACTTGTGTGTAACTTCTACAGCAGCATCAGCACAGGCCCCAGTGTTCTCAGCAAAGCCAAGGTAGTTATAAGATCCCATGTTGATCACACCTTTCACTACCTTACCAGTGTGTCTGAAACACAGAGAGCAGCCGAGAAAGAGAGAGAAGGGAAGAGGGAGACATTTAGCATCTCAAAACTCAAGAACACTAGAAGCGTTTGTGTGAGTGCGTACGTGCATGGCTGCGTGTGTGTTCATCCGTCACACTATAATGCCGACTTTGTGCCACCATAGTCAAGCCAAGGAGGATCTAATCAACAAGACACAGGTGAATGTAATCGTTGAAACAGGGAAACAGATCATATCTCCAACAAAGTAAAGACGTGTGGAAAGCCCCAGAGGGGAAGATGTTGAGGAAGAAAACTACACATATTGTTCAAACAAGGAAACAGATGATAATCACCAAGAAAGTTAAGACGTGTGAAATGTGGGGAATGTGTTGAGGAAGAAAACAACAGAAATTGCTTAACGTTGCTTTTGTAAAGGTTATGTAAAGGAAAGGAAAAAAGGAACAGCATGGCTCCAATGTTGATCTTGGACTTCACAAGACTTCACATGTTTTATAGTACCGTCGGGTCTGTCGCAACTTGTGGACAGTTTGAAAATGCGGGTCCTACGTGCATTAAGCCATTAACGTTGGTCCGGCTGGTTTCGTTTTGTCCAACGCGATTACGTGAATCAGCATGGCTGCGCCTGCAGTAGGCTATTACCAAAACAAACACATTGTACTTTTGTGTCGCACATGGAAAGCAACTGAAAACGACCATGGATATATTAAAGACAGTTCCCCTGTGCTGCTGTGATGTGATCTCAGTCACCTATGATGTACAGTATCTATGATGCTATGAGCCCCGGCCATAATATAAACCAGTTACCTGCCTCATGTATGCCTGTCATAATTGTCTGGCAGACGGTTTCCCATTTAAATGCCGACTTTGTTTGGTAGCGTGCTGTACGATAACACACATACAGTACTGTAATTCTATGCCCCCTAAAAGATTCTTGGGGGCAAAGTCTACAGGGCCGGATTAACACCTCTGAGGGCCCCTGGGCACTGAAGCTCGAAGGGCCCCCCCTTCACGCGTGCGCAAATTTTTTCCGTTTTTGGAGCCGTTTTGGGGCAGTTTTATGCCGTTATATTAGCCTATTTCCGGTCGCCTACCCCCCCCAGACACCATTTATTTCAGGGAAATTTTATGTGGAGCAAAAAAAAAAAAAAAAAAAACTTTTTTTTTTTTTTTTTGAGGGGCCCCTGGTGGCCAAGGGCCCCTGGGCACGTGCCCAAAGTGCCCTATGGTAGATCCGGCCCTGAAAGTCTAGCACAGAAAAATATTCTGAAAGTTAGAAGTTATGCATTGCATGGTCATTCCAGTCAATCTATGCCAGCAGATAAAACTCAATAGTAGGCAGCATATAAATAAGCATTCATGAGCACAACATTCCTAATATGGTCAATGTGCACAGACTATAAATGCCAGTGGGCATGACATTCATAGGTTTTACATATTTATAAAGATCGAATCAGTGGGAAAACAAAAAAAGGTCTATTGTATAGACTTTACCAGAGTCATCACATTCAACAACCTGGTCAGTCATACTGTACATGACTATAAGATGAAGTATGAAGTTATGAACTAATTATATGTAGCCTAGTAATTATATTACTAGGCGTAGGCTATTACTATTCCATTCATTAGTCACTTGTAACTGTCAGTTCTCTGGTTTTCAAGTTCAACATGCTGCTGTGAATGGGATGCTCCATTGATGAGCACAGTTTAGCAAGGTTCTGTGAAAGGTGGCTTGCTTAGTTTATCCACATTCAACCGTAAGTATGATGGGGCACGTCTGGTAAATCAGTCAGTAACCCAATAGGTTTTGCTTAATCCTGCTTATTATCTAGGTATGTTGCTCACCTCCCCACCATGACCAAACCTCTCTTCAAGCTTCTGGGTGCACACACCTTCTAATCTTTCAACTAAATGAATACTGCACCAATTAGTCATTAATCATACCAAGTGAACACATGTGTTTTAAGAGACTACACACTGTCTACAGGGATTAGGGAATTATTCTTTGTATATTAGGTTGTGCTCAACTCAAATCCATTTTATTGTCACAATACACATTTATAGGTGTGATAAGGTTGCTATCCAGTATCCATATAGATGTGTGTATTTTGTGGTTTATGAATAATGCCTATTGGCTTTCCGTTCCAACACACCAACACCACTGACAAATGTGACACATACAGCCGCTTTCTACTAAATCATGTTTCCTCATTCTTATCAGCAGAACAAAGGCCATGACCGTAAGCATGACACTCCTGTACTAGAGATAGCACACAGGAAGGTACAGTATTGTAAACCATCCTTGAAGAAGCCATGTTACTCAACCACACCTTAAGAGTTTCCTAATCGCACACACACAGTCACACACACAGTCTCACAGTCACACACACACACACACACGACTCACTGGAAGGTCCAGTTGTAGTCATGGGAGACTCTCTCAACCAGGTCCATCTTTGCCCCAGGGACACTACAGATGGGTCGGTTCCAGTTATCCCTGATCCTCATGTACAAGTTCCTGGTGTAGAAGTTCTCAAAGTCCTGATACAGTGGGACAAAGTCCTACCAAAGAGAGGAAGAGAAAAAAAACCTGTGTGTGAGAAACTACAGAGCATACATTATTAATTTATCTTTATCTTTTTGTTTTAAGTGAGAGAGATGGATAAATTGACAGATGAAGAGAGAAATGCCAACATGACTGTCAATCAATAGTTACAGGGAAAAAAATATTTGGCATTCCTGACAGATCAAGTGCAAGGTTTTGTACCATTAGCCCATTCTGGGCAGTAACCCCTTTTGGTGTTTTAAGCGTTACGTTAAACTTCAGCTATTGAAAAATAGCAGATCTACAAGCTCATAGCGCGCCACTCGGTGGTGGCGCGCTATGAACTTGTAGGTCTGCTATTTTAGAAAAATCTTTAATATATGTGCCTCAAATCTTTCAGAAAATTGTCATGATTTAGAAAAAAAATAAAATAAATTTCGACATCAGGGTTAGGGGAAATGCAAAGTGCAAACAGTCAGGACTTTCACACATGTGAGGCAACATCTGATGTCATGTTCCTCCTGACAAGGCCACCACAGTGAGCGTCATAGCATGGTCAAATACGGTAAATACAAAACATTACGTCTGTGTGGACTTTGCCATGACTGAAATCACTTGACTAAAATGCAGGCAATAGTGCATTGTGCCAGTCAGGCAGTTTCACATGCACCAATGCTACAACAGGGACCCGGCTCAATGTCAATGTTGACTGAGGTCAAATGGGTGTGAAACAAGTGTGAAAGACAAGCAAACGTTCAGCAGCTACAGGAGACTGGTACAGGACTTTCATTTTGTCACATCATGGTCAACAGTAGAAAAACTGCATATTCTATTTTGAATCGGCAGTTTATATTATAAAAAGGAAATAACTGTATTAACCCAGTGTTTAAAATAAACATGAATAAACATTCTTGTTTTGTTTTAGCATTCTACCTTCTGCTCCTCTCTCTCCTGGGCCACATGGCACTTCTCGATGTTCCAGAGGCGCATGAAGTCCCGGAGGTAGCCGAAGATGGTCAGGATGCAGTAACCCATGTAGGTGAGCACAGCCACCAGTAGAGGTGTCTCCTCAAATGACTCTGTGAAGGGCTTCTTGTACAGGCTGGGGTTATGAACCACATTCTGTTTCTGGGACAAATCAAAAAGGAAGACAACTGTGTGTTATTATGAGACAAGTCTCTTGAAATGAACAAAAACAAATGCACTCTAGTGTTGGGCGGTGTGGAGAATGGAGATAAAACCGTTTCCCTGGTTAAACCAACACCAACAACGGTTGGTTTCAAAGCGGCCATATTTCATTTATTAAGCAAAGTGTTAGTCAGTTACTTTTTTTGATTAATTGAATAATCTTGTTATTCAACAAATCAACATGAAACAAATTCTAATATATTTTTTACAATATTACAATATTTTTTGCAAAAAGAGTGAACTGATCTACAAGCATTTAAAACATTTAAATGTTCAATATCACCGACAGGGCAGAGTCTCACTGCTTTCATTCCACCTCAGTGCCTGAGGCCAAATAGAGGCCATTGCAATTAGTTACACAGAGAGGCCCCTCATAACAGAAGCAGGCATTTGCAGTTCAGTGACTGAAAGGTAAGAACAATGCTCTGCGCAAGTAGCAGAATCAGAAGCCTTGGGCGCTTCTGCAGGCAGTTAGTTCTCCTTTGAAAAGGTAATGACTTATCTATTCTCTACCGTTATTTCGGCTGAGGGTGGAGGATCTAACCGTGTCCAATCACAAACAGCATCGGACTGTAAATTACAGTAGTAGTCGCTGAGTGAATCAAAGCATTTTTCTTGCCAATAAAGTGGCCAGGAAGCAGCTATTCATTACGGTCTCATTATGTGCTGCATTAACACTTTGACGGCTTTATATTAATATATGACATATACCGAGGCTGCCGGGATTGTTTAATTACCTTTGGAGCATACGCCGAAGTATTTGCGCCTTTGATCCATGAAAATCCGCTTGAAAACACTCCAATGATTTGTTATTGAGTCGACAAAAAAGTCACTTCCTTGATCCGGGTCATAGTCAAAGAGCAAAGCGAGCTAAGATTGTCCCTACACCCTCGTTCACTTTGCATTGGACTGAGTCCAATGCAATGCGACAAATC
The DNA here is from genome assembly GCF_951216825.1 of Electrona antarctica. Classification (NCBI taxonomy): domain Eukaryota; kingdom Metazoa; phylum Chordata; class Actinopteri; order Myctophiformes; family Myctophidae; genus Electrona; species Electrona antarctica. Next base: position 9,004,697 of record NC_136798.1, on the reverse strand, counting down.
CGCTATTTCTTTTAAATTATTACAAAACGGCGAATTAAACACATAAAACAAATAGCAGGTTTAGCGTATTACGCAGGGGCAGAACATGGATTAAATAGCGTGGAAAACGGGTTATGCTGCTGCTAAACTGTTAAACAATCCACCGAAGAAAGAAATCGGCTGGATGTATGAGTTTAACTGTAGCCTGGTTGTAAAGGTCTACAAGCACAGATCTAATCAAATGATGTGCGTAACTCATTACCCTGCAGCTTAGCAACCACAGCACATGTGACAAATCACAAGAAACACTCCTGCTCTCAGAGGCATGCGCGCGTGTGTGTACGGCACACATCCCTCTTTCCAAAGAATCCTCAAAGCTCTCCATGTATTGGTCTCACTATAGCCCACCAGGCACCATTAAGTTTGGGTCCTGACTCAAACCTAAACCGACGTGGTCTATAAGCAGCACAAAGCCACTTTCATGTGCAGGCTCCCGTTCTGAGAAACCGTTATATCCTGTGGCAAAGAGAGCAACACATTTGTATTTGTGCGTGACTGTGTGTGTGTGTGTTTCGCTGTCTGCAGTCATTAATGAAGCCAAGTCACAAATATAAACTCACTTGCTAAAAGAACTGTACCTGACATGAGAAGTTGATTCAAATGATTACATTTACTGAGTTAATTCACTCATCTTGATAGCCCTACTTGTATACCGCTAGGATGTGAAGAAGACAGGCGCACCCATGTCATGTCAGTACAGCCACACCGATGCTGAACAGAGTAACAAGTGTTACTACATTTAACAGGTGTGAAACTCAAGTGATTCACTCATCGGTCACGTGCTCACTTGTTGAAGGTACCAAAGGTGTTCCATTCAATCCATGGAAACCTAATCTAGCACCTGGCACACCTCCCTACTACTATAAGTGATATATAAGTAAACAAGTCATCTGCCAACTAATTGCCTCTCCCGTGTAGGCCTGTCACAATTATTACATAAACGCCTAATCGCAATTATTTGAGAGAATCACAATTTTCTTTTTGCATAATTGTCATACTTCCATGTTATAAATGTTCATATATTTTCAAAACATTTCAAAAACAGTGGAAATAGCAGATCTAGTCTATTTCCACTATAAATGTTTATTTTTTAAGTATAAAGTAATTAAATATGTGTTATTTCTTTGTCATATCTGCCGTGTGTGCACCTTGTTTACAAAGCCAAACAGAAATATATTTTTTAATTTGTAATGTTACAATAATGCTCCACAACAGAAACACAATGAAATCATTAATCACAATGATTTGAGTGACAATTAATCGTCAAGTAAAATGTCATAATCGTGACAGCCCTACTCCCGTGCACGTCTTTATCAAGACGTTATTGGTTGTGTTGTCATGGCTGGGAAATGTAACAAATATCTCAACCTTTGCTTCTATTATTCCTTTTGACTCCGTTGTCACTTTGGGCCTATAGCCGTTATTTCAGTAAACTGTAAAACTTTAAGCAGAACTTATTATGCCTTTTGAGCTAGGGGCCATAGACCCAGGAATAAGTGTAGTTCCACTCAGGGAATCAGGTTAATTATAATAGAGTCAAATAAAAAATAACTAAAACTGTTGCAGAGACAGAAACAGGCCAGCAATTGATTTTGCCCCCTACATGGCTTATACTAAAACACAGCACTTTCCACAACCCGCATATGACGTGCTACAAACTACTAGACCACTATAATCTCAATGGAGACACTGGCCAGTATACAAGTGGGAAGTGTCTCCGAGCAAGACACTTAACCCCTAACAGCACAGAATGGTCAGAATAAAGCAAACATTTGGCTTCCTTTGTTTTCACTGTTCTGTTGCTACAACACAACATATAAAACAAGTGTGTACTGTGAACCCATAGTCCTATTATTTAGGCTATTGTACTGCTATTTAGACAAACACATTGAGGGATCACTGAGTGACCACATTGACAAGTTGACCACCATAGTTTCAGAAACACTGGAATGCTGTGAATTGAGCTGTGTAATATGAGCTGTTATATCAACCCCCACAACCTAGGTGTCCGTCTCTGTGCCTCCCTAGGCAGGGCAGACTGACATGATGTCTTCCAGCCCTGTGACTCCCTAGGCAGGGCAGACTGACGTGATGTCTTCCAGCTGAGCCCTGTGACTCCCTAGGCAGGGCAGACTGACATGTCGTCTTCCAGCCCTGTGCCTGAGTCCCTAGGCAGGCCAGACTGACGTGACATGATGGCCATGATGGTCTATCTTTGGCCACCTTGGAAAGAATTACGTAATTGGTCTGACAGCACCTGGGCTAAACGCTAAAGGGGTAACAGGTACGGTCGCCCCTATTCCATCTCGCCCCCGCTTTTTTACGCCGACCGACCGGTTCTTGTATTCTTTATTTTGTTTTACTGAGAATAAGGGTAGAAATACGTTTAGGGTTAGGCATAGTTTTACTGGGGATAAGGTTAGGTTTAACCGTTTAAGCATACCGGTAATTTACTTAGGTTACTTTAGGAATACCAGGCCGCACAGTTCCGCCGGCTGTACGCCCGAGGCGAGTTGGTAAAGGGGCGAGTTGTTTGGTATTCGCTAAAGGACCTGACACACTCAAAGTGCCTGATTCAAATCCACCCATTAGTTACAACAGCTATAACCATACATGAAGGTGTCATGAAGACACATCAATGTATACAGTATATTACACCAAGGCATTTACAAGTTCAAACTTGTATTGCAGTATGTAAAGTTTGAGTGTTAACAAGTGGCCTAACTTAAAGGACCACTTCACCACTTTTCAAACTATCTTCATATAATTGGTCCTCACTAATGTGATCATGATAAAATAGCAATTTTTTTTCCCTACTCAGTCTGTGTCTCATGAGAGGGCTGTGGGCAGTTCAGAAGCCCGTCCACCAGTGACATCATCGATGAGGAATCCAAGCTAATAGAAACTGCAGGCTTTCTATTCCTGAAAAGTTGCAATGCTAAAATGGAAGCCGTCGTTCTCACGATAATACAAATCTAAAAATAAAATAAAAAATAATCTCGTTTAAAAAGAATCAACCTAACAATGATGTCACTGGTGGATGGGGTTTCTGAACAGCCCACAGCCCTCCTATGAGACACAGACCAAGTAGGAAAACAATTGTGCTATTTTATCATGAACATTAGTGAGGACCAATTATATGAAGATAGGTTGAAAAGTCGTTTATGTGTTAAGCGGGCCAGCATTGACATCAGTTTGGAACAGTGGGGGGGGGGGGGGGGGGGGGTTGTTGTTGTTTACAATATTTAGGGTATACAGCAACAGTGGTGCATTCGGAAATATGCCCCGACAGCGCCGGACATTCAGAACGCTCGGAGCGTCGCCGTTCAAAAATGCATGGTGCTGCTGTGCATTCTGGGAGCGCTCAGAGCGTACACTGATCATTCCGAGGGAAAAGCTGGGTTGTCTGAGCATCTAAACAATGGTGACACAACTGACAACAGTGATGGAGGAAGGCGTTGCAAAATGCGACAGGGATGTGTAGCTTTTTGGTACATCTACATGTAGTTAATACTTCATGTTTATATACATTAGATTAATTATTAATAATTAATGGCAACAATAGAACGGATGATCTACTCTGGCCATTTGTAACTGATATCAGTGAGCTCTCTATAATAATGTCAACACCAGAGATCTCTGAATCAGAGCAGAATCTCTGAGCATATTTCGGAAGTGTGGAAAGTACAATAAATATTAAATAAATAATCTGACAGAAAACACCAAAAGATGCTTGCAGAACCTAGAAAGACCTAGTCCTGATGTTGCTGCAATGAATTCCAGGCTGGGGAGAAGAACCACACCCTCCCCAACCGAAAGACATTCCTCTCCCTGCAGGGATAAACGTAGGAGTAGACCTTCTGTCCTCCCCTCCCAGGAGAGGAGACAGAGCAACTCCTCTCTGGTTACATTACACAAGGGAGCATGGATATTATCCATGCTAGTGTCACTGTAAACAGAGACCAGCCCCTTTTACACACACACACACACACACACACACACACACACACACACACACACACACACACACACACACACACACACACACACACACACACACACACACACACACACACACACACACACACACACACACACACACACACACACACACACACACACACACACACACACACCTTTGCAAAATAACAACAAGGTGTAGGATTACAAGCACCTTACCACTACAATCATCCCTGATCAGGTAGCATGCACCTGTATGCGGTTGGTTAGTTTGCAGTGAAAAGCTGCATGTAGTATGTATGATAAGAACTGGAGGGCAATGCAAGTGAAGGCAACTGAACATTATATTTACGAGCAGTCATGTAAGTTTAGACAGCACATGAAAGCATGGCACACACGTCAAACGTCAAATGCATGCAATTGAATACATCGCTTGCTCATAGCCGGGTGTAATACATTTAAATACTAATATAAGTGCAGGATAGCCATGCTAGGTAGATGTTGTGTTAGAGTAGATTCTGTAGGTGTAGTGTACTCAAGAGTTATATATCGTAAAGTAAACTAACGTCCCTGTACACTTTCAAGTGGGAAGAGTTGTCACTTGTTTAGCTCTGTATGTAAACAAAAACTCATCTAAAATGCTCCCGTTAGACTCCGTTAGAAAAGCAACGGGGAAACTTGTATTAGCGCGTTTCTCGTTTGAATACAAATATTTCCTCATTTCGTTTCCCACACACATTATTTAATTACAATCAGAACCGTTGGCTTTCTGTTGGCCCATCCCTTCCCTTCCCGGTCGGGTCTAGCGGTGCTCGGCAGGACCGGGGGCCTCACCTTCTCCCTCGGGCGGCGATACTTCTGCGACTGCCGTTGGAACAGGCAGTGGTTCTTCACGAAGCCATTTTTACTCGGCAGCTTGCCGTTCGGGGTCCGGTGACAGGCGTCTCCGTTGAGTAGCTTGTTCGCGGAGCTTTCCGTCATGTTCGTCGGCCAAAGGGTGCCCGAGATATTAGGGTTTGAGCCTGAGGTATGGTAAGTTTCGGTGATCCCGGAGTCATGTATGAAGCTGGTGATGCTGTGGTGGGGAGAGAAGCACAACGAGACGCCCACTCTGCGCTACGCAACGCGACGAGCGTGCCGGAAACTCCACGCCCCTGGTGATCACCCCATAGCCTGGAGGGACGTTCAACCTGTGATTGGCTGGTATGCTCGGCGGTTGCCTAACAACCAGCCAGCTGGCCAATCAAAGCGCAAGCACCACTCCACGAGCTATGTGATCTGGACGCGCTACACTTTTTTTACTAGCTGATGGTGTTTGATTGACGTCATTTATTCCGAATCAGGGGAGGTCCTAAAAGCCCACCCAATGTAAATAACTAAATAACCCATAATAACCTTTGTATGGGCGTAAACTGGGTGCCCCGTTTCCAGTGACGTCGCCTCTCACCTGTGTAGGGGGCTGGTTTCCAAATACTTCATGGTAATAAATAATGCTGTGAGAGTCACCGTTATGTATCAAGAGTCAAGACCTTTTCAAGCAGGATCCCACCAGGGATCCACCCACCACCTGTATTCACAAACAACTACTACCAACAACACTGAGATTTCCATGGTTGTATGTAAATATGGATGTGGCCGAATCCATATTTTACGATGGGCAGACTAAAGTCTATTTTAATTTCAATTCATCTTATTTCATTCGATTTAGGGTTTTAGTAGTTTTACATGATTACATTAATTTTCTTTGTTTCTTCTTTTACATATTCTAAATGAAAAGGAGTAGATACATCTTATAAAACTATGACATAAACTATGATTGATGTTTAATTGTAAATGTATTTAATAATGCAAAAATTGCATAGGCCTATTACTGCAATTATTATGTAATATAGTATTACATAATAATATGGGATTCTTGCCACTGTACATTTGCGTTTTGGGGACTGGACGCTATTAACCACCCTTTCCCAAATGGACCCTAATGGGTCCATTTGGTTCCATTTGTACACTATCAGAGTTAAATTAACGATGATTTTACAATATGAATTGGGGTCCCATGAGATAGAAATGCCATTAAGTGGGGGTCCATAGCCTAATACAGGTCAAACCGGGGGTCCTTGAAATGAAAATGGTTGAGAATCACTGATAGAGATGTAAAAATGGTTATAAGCACACAAGGTTATAAGCGTGGTTATGAGCACAACCCGTGTTGGATTTGGAATGTCGCGTCACGGACCAATTTCTATGCCGAGTAAATATCTCCTTTTTTCCGTTTCCCGCATTTATTATTATTATTATTTCAAAAGATTTTTCAAATAAATTAAATAAATGAAATTAAAAATGAATGTAATAATTTCCATAAATACATTTTTAAAAGGTTTAAGAAGTAGTGAAAATATCAGATCTACAAGCTCACAAGGCGGATATTTTCACTAGTTTGGGTCCTTCATGGGCAAAGGTCTAATTTCTTGAGCTAAAAGGTTTGGGAACCTTTGGGTTCCCAAACCTTTTCAGGCAGTGACCTCCCAAAAGAATCATACGGTATTTGAACTGGGGACCCCTCACCCTGATAAGCACTTGGAATGGAGCAGTTCAATTTTGTTTGATTCGGTTCTACAGATAAATATTGTGAAATTAGCAGATCTACAAGCTCACAACACCTCGCAACACGAAATGTTGTGAGCTATTTTACTTTCTTTCTTTGACTAATTTCAAACTGTTTGCCTCTTTCTTATATCATTAATTTTGACAATTTTGGCCAATGTTTGACCAGTTTTTATAGTATAGTTGTTTTTTTGTGTATTAAAAAGGTCTTAGAAATCCTTAAATTGACACTTCACTGTCATCTGGGGCCCTGGGGCCCCCCAGAAATCATGTGTTGACTCCCCTGGGGGTCCTGACTCACAGGTTGAGAACCACTGCTCTAGACTATTGGGCCCACACTCAGAGGTGGAAGTGGAAACAAAAGGCAGTCTCAGGCCCAGGGTCCTGCATGTGGACTCAGGATCTGTCCCTGTCTACACCTGATGTCTTCGCTGTAAACTGCTGATCTACAAGCTCATAATGCGTCATTGCGAAGCATCGTGAATCTGACTGTGATCTTGTAGATCTACTACTTTCACAGACTGTTCGCCCCAGAACAGGAAGTCTGACGCTAGGGTTCATGTGGTTAATGCTCCCAGCCGGGGAGGAGTTAGGGGTTAAAGAGGTTAAGTGCCTTACTTGCTTGGAGGAACATTGGACAGACTGTGTGTGAGCTGGGGTGGCGAACGTGCCCTGGAGAAGAGCAGGATGACGTGGATGGGGCAAAAACTATCCATTACTTTTTCGATTTATCGAATAATCAGCCATGTTTTATTTATTTATTTCCTTCTATAGCCTATAATATCAACCTCTAGGCTAGATACCTGTATATCCTCTTCTCCTCTATGTATATTTATATGTATATTTAATCTGCGTGTGTTCTTCAGAACAGACACCATGTCACCTGTCACTAACGTAATATAAATCTGTCTTCAGAGATTACTATAGGTTAGTGACTATCTAACCTATATAGTAATCTCTGAAGACAGATTTATATTCTACAGTATTTTTTGTCTTCCAATTCATATATTTAATATTGCTGTATTTAAATGTATGTTGTTGATTTTGTGTTCTGTATCTCGGCTACATTGAAAATGAGGGCCCCTCAATTGTACTCCGAGTTTAAATAAAGGTTATGATGATGATATTCTTTCTTTGTTTTTACATAATGGGTTCCCAGATTGCTAACCTAGTTGAAAATGAGTGAATCAAATACACAGACAAACAAAAACCAAATGCTGACTTGGCCATTGTCTATGACCCATAACATGTAACAGTAGAACCTTATCTCCAGCTCCATCCGCAGGTTGTGTTGTTCTGCACAACAAACCCATCTCTAGTGACAACAATCCATGCCTTACAGTGAGTTTCTCTGTGTGCCTTCTTAGCCTCTGGCGGAAACAGTTTGTATGTTATGCTTGGACTGTGCCAGGGTGCATAGATAAGTGTACGAATTCCAGCAACATGGAGAGGAACAAGACCTCTGATGGGAGGAATGTCAGTGAGAAAATGAAACAACAATAGTGGGGTTTCCTAGAGTCAAGGCCAGTCCTGCGTGGAAGACATTTTAAAGCCCTCTCCAGGTTGTACTTCCTGACCGTTTCCTGTTTGGTTAGTATGGCTCTCTAGTAGTAGAACACACATGTCAGCACATGGTGCTCATAATGTAGAAAGAATGTAAATAGACTAGTACCACTGGCATTTACATTCATTTACATGCTATTTTCATACCAGTGTCTTTCAGAGAGTGTTGGGGACAGTGTGCATGTGAGATATGCCATACTCAGATCCTCCACTCTCAAACTCCTTGCAGTCCCCAAAGGTGATCGGGCTTTCTCTGTAGCTGGTCCCATACTTTGGAATAATCTTCCAACCCACATCAAGGTTAGCCCCACCCTAGAGATTTTTAAATCTAACCTGAAAACACACCTTTTTAGTCTGGCTTTTAATACAGTGTGAAGTTTTAGTGTTTATTGTTGTTCATTGTTTTTGTTTTTGTTGTTATTTTGTTTGTTTTGGCCTGTTTTCTTTCGATTGTATTACATTTTTATTATTGCACTGTGATAGACTACGGTCTACTGCTGTTGTTTTTAAATGTGCTATATAAATAAAATTGACTTGACATACTTGTGTGACATATGATTTAATTATTGGTTCAAGGTTGTCTTTATTAACATAGATCATTTTGAAATTTGTCTTAGCTTTTTATTTGCAAACCTATTAGCTGGGTCTGAATTCGTCCAAAATCAACAAGATCGTGCACTTGGTGACAAGTTTTTGATTTTTGGTATGGTGGTAGGTATGGTTATAAGGTTTTCAAAAACCATCGCAAACGATTTGGGAGCGCCCCCTAGTGGCCTGTTTGCAATGAATCTAATATTAAATGGGTCAGTATATGGCTAAAAATCAAAATAATTGATAAAAGAGATTTTCCAATGGATTCTATTAGTATTGGGTGTGCTAAATAACATACTAAAAAATTAGGAAACAATAACTTCTGGAAAGGCATCATTTTCAAGATGGCGTCCACGATGGCTGCCAGGAGCTTAAAATACCTATAAACTGGGATTTAAGACATAAAAAATCATAACAATTATACTCTTGGTGACAAGTTTTTGATTTTTGGCATGATGTTAGGTATGGGTATAAGGTTTTCAAAAACCTTATACCTGGCCTATTTAACATTGGATTCATTGCAAACAGACCACTAGGGGGCGAGCCCAACTCGTTTGCGATGGTTTTTGAAAACCTCATGCCCATACCTAACACCATGCCAAAAATCTAAAACTTGTCACCAAGTGCATAATTGTTATGATTTTGTATGTATTAAATCCCAGTTTATAGGCATTTTAAGCTTACTGAGGCCACCGTGGACACCATCTTGAAAATGATGCCTTTCCAGAAGTTATTTTCACCCAAAATGTTTATATGTTATTTAGCATACCCAAGACTAAAAGAATCCATTGGAAAATCTATTTTATCAAAAAAAAAAAAATTACATATTAAATCCAAGCTTTATAGGCATTTTGCAGCTATTGTGGACGCAATCTTGAAAATGATGCCTTTCCAGAAGTTATTTTTTCCTACATTTTTAGTATGTTATTTAGCACACCCAATACTAATAGAATCCATTGATTTTTTTCTTTTATCCATTATTATGGTTTTTAACCATATACTGGCCCATTTATTATTAGATTCATTGCAAACGGACCACTAGAGGGCGAGCCCAACTCGTCTGCGATGGTTTTTGAAAACCTTATGCCCATCCCTAACACCATACCAAAAATCAAGAACTTGTCACCAAGTGCATAATTGTTATGATTTTGTATGTATTAAATCCCAGTTTAAAGGCATTTTAAGCTCCTGGCAGCCATCGTGGACGCCATCTTGAAAATTATGCCTTTCCAGAAGTAATTTTTTCCTATTTTTTTTAGTATGTTATTTAGCACACCCAATACTAATAGAATCCATTGGAAAATCTCTTTTATCAATTATTTAGATTTATAACCATATACTGACCCATTTAATATTAGATTCATTGCAAACGGACCACTAGGGGGCGCTCCCAACTCGTTTGCGATGGTTTTTGAAAACCTTATAACCATACCTACCACCATACCAAAAATCAAAAACTTGTCACCAAGTGCACGATTTTAACGAATTCAGACCCAGCTATATGTAATTCACATGTATACCTTTTTGTTTTTCTTTTCCTGATCTTCTGATGTATTGTGATGTTTTTCTATGTGATCGTATTACTCGACGACACTGAAAATGAGTTTGATTACTCAGTGTAATTTCGAGAATAAATAAAACTTGAATGAATTAATCCGAATCCATGAGGGTCAATTTGTTGCAGTAACCACCATCCTATGTGCAGATTACAGCAAGACGCCTCAAGGAGGTTAAATTCTCCTTTCAACCTCCTAGATGGCACTGTTGAGCCATAGAAGGGGGACCTCATTACCCTCTTTCAGCAACCTTCCAGCAAGAGCTTCTGCTGGTGTCACTGGCTATATTTCAGTGCCTGGTGGCATTGGTTTGCAGCCCCAGTGTTCTTGGAGTCCAACATCTGTGATTAAGACAATGGTGATAACATCCAAACTACCTAGTAAATTTCTGATGCGATGCCTGCCTTTTGCCCTCTCCTCAAGGTTGTAACCTTGGCTCTGTTATAACAGAAGCTCTTGTGAAAGTAGGCTAATATAGATGCAGTTAAGTTCCCAGCTATGCCTAACCCGATAGAGTAGCTAAAGGATCCAGCTTTAATAGGATCAGAGGTATGGGCTAAGAGGAAAGTGGACTCATTGACACTTTGATACTGGTGCATTAAACACACTGTTTTAGTAATGATTCCCTCATTCCAATATATTCTGATTAAACATACAGTGATTAAAAAAACTAACCAAAAAAAAAAAACATTTTGAAATATTTCTCATTATATCATGCAAAAACGATGCATCTGAAATTAAGATCTGATGTTCTTTGAGGTGTTATTGAAATGCATTAATATTAATGTGACAGATGGGGTTGCTATCATAAATGCAAGGTTCTCTCTAGGTCTCTAGTTGAGAGATCATAATGCTATATCCATGACTATTTCATATACTGTATGTCTCCTCTTCATGTAAGAGGATGCTATAAGTGGGGTAGCAGAGCCTATGAGAAACCAGGGGGCCTCAAGGCTTCCGTGCATCATTATTGCATCATAAATTGTATGCACTATGTAGGAACATAATTATCCAACTAGTTAAGTGAAACACACGTAGTATAATCCATCATCCCAGTACAAACAACAACGTTGTTGCCGTGTTTACATGCCATAATTATGAAGTCTGAATTTTATACAGTGATTTACATTCAAATGACAGATGTTTTCCAACTCATTAAGGATGCATTTTCGGCCTTTGCTGCCATTTCCCCGCTTTGATGTCATCTAATGAAATCATCAGGAGGATCAATCAATCCCAACTCCCATGCCCCATCCCCCCAGAGCCAGTGCTGCCAAAGTCTCAAGCGAGCAGCCGTTTGTCTTACTCCACTAATGTCTAATGTGGTAGATAACAAAATGATGAAATGAGGATAATACACAACCAGATAAATGAGTGGGAATGAGCACGACGGTTTGTTATGTTACTCTGAACCCTCGTTTATGCAGTTTCCCAAACAATGGGATAGCAGATTGTCCATTTTCTATATTTTTGAATAAGTGTGGGAAGTACTCGTTTCCAGAACTTCAATTTAATCCATATTCAAGATTTCATCCCGGTAGGCGGTACAATGCCCTCACCACCAAACCCAAAACAAAACTCTCCATCATGACTAATCAGGCCAGCAAAAGAAAAATTGGTTCACCCCAAACTCCCCTATCTGAACTGTACACCTGGTCAGTAATCAGGAAAGCCCCTCCGGTCAAACAGGACCCATCTCACCCCCTCCACCAATCCTTTCACTTAATACTGACAATGGGACTTTGCAGATGCTACAAAGTCCCACTGGCCATTAAATGGACACATTTAAATAAGTATTGTATTCTGAGCCATTAACACTGTTCTTGTCAGTTGTAGTTAACCCTGTGTGTGTGTGTGTGTGTGTGTGTGTGTGTGTGTGTGTGTGTGTGTGTGTGTGTGTGTGTGTGTGTGTGTGTGTGTGTGTGTGTGTGTGTGTGTGTGTGTGTGTGTGTGTGTGTGTGTGTGTGTGTGCATGTTCTGTTATTTCTGAAGTTATGACAAAGGTTTTTGTTATCAATTGTTTTCATTCATTATAGCCTATCACAAAACACAATTATGCCAGCATAACATATCTTACATAGATGTATCATGAATAAAAACTAAACAAAACAAGATACATAATATAGAACACAACACACAATGACAGACAATAAAGTTATCTTGAATCTTGAATCTCTCTTGTGCAAAGTGGAAGGAGTTGCAAATGACATCCCACTGTGGTCCACTCCGGGAGATTGATTGTGCCGCTCTAAAATGTCTCAGACCATCACGAGTGGATAGATAGTTCCAATCAATCACAGCTCACTTTTTTTTAAGATGTTTTTTGGGGCTTCTTGCCATTACTGATAGGGTACAGTAATCTTTGGACAGGAAAGGGGGAGAGAGAGGGGAGGAAGACGCGGCAAAGGCCGACGGGCTCGGGACTCAAACCCGTGACATGCCGTCAGGCTGGATTAGCGGCCTAGGTGCCGGGACCGCTCAGCCGTGGCCCAGGCCCACAGCTCACATTCTGACATGGTAAATTGCATGTATGGTAAATGTGTGCAAGGAGGAATCGTAGAAACATCAAGTGTACACTGATGTGGCTTATAACATGCAGGGAGAAAGTGGCGTGTTAAATCAAAATATGTTGCCTTTTCACACTCATATATCATCAACAGTTGCGTCACCAACACCAACATAGGCAGTAAACAATAACAGCTGGACATGCTATCGTTCAAACCACACTGTGTAGCCCATAGCTCTTTTATCAGATGAAGACACATTGGCTGAGGCATCAATCAATCCGCGGCATCATGGAAGATCCTGCAGCTGTCAGACTCAGGACCGACTCCAGCCATGCCTGGGCGGGCTCTGCCCCGCCGCTAGTGGGCAGTGGGCTAGGGCCGCTTTCTGACTGACACGACCATTAGAGATCGTTTCGCCTGTCTAAATCTTCCCAATATAATGGATTATCCTCAGAGGGAGAGAGGATGACTCCCGCGAGGGCCGTGGCTGTGCACCAACAGCGAGACAGACCGTGCTTGACATAGACAGACCATTTTCCAGGGTGCAGTAGACACTATCCAACGTAATGATGAGTGAATCATTTCAGTCCTAGATATGCAAAAATGGGGAACTAATGGTAAACAAAAAGTGAGCGAATGGCAGAGGCAAGTCAGTTGTCCCAGCTAGATTCTGCTAGTGGATAATGCTATCGTGACAACTTTCATTTGCAGTATGCGTGGCTCTATACAATATATCAGCACTGAATGAGAGTGACAATGCATTACAAGTAGTTCCGAAGGGAACCTGTAACTACAACTGCCAGAATATTCAATTTCTTTCATGTAGAAAATCAGCATAACTGCATGCAATGTTTTTATGTTACCATCATAACTATACTAAAATGATATAATATAGGGATTTGTGTCTATTGACAAGGACACTGTGGACCAGAAGAAGTGACTACCCGGGCACCTATTTTGGGATGAAGGACTCAAAGGACTATACTAGAAGAAGTAGGGTACTAGGTTGCTGTTTTCTGTACGTTCTAAATAAGAAAAAAATCATTATATGCATCCAAATGTGTCTAATTTAAAAAATCGAGGGGCGAGATGGTTTAGGGGCGACCGTACCTGTTACCATAGGCATAGCTGTTCAGTGTTAAGTAGTAGATGTTTTTCTGTAACTCAATGTAAGGGCAGCAGCCCTCAATAAGGAAGACTATCACCAAATCTTCACAGAATGAGATAGGATGAGACAGGTCAATATAATGGCACAGGCTGCATTCATCAGCAAACTCTGCTGCCACCATGGTGATATGGTGGAGAGGGAAAATTATGGCAGCTCAGCTTGTATCATATATGATGCACATATCACAAACTAAGCTGTCCTGCTTGAAGTGCATAGTGCAGCAAGATGCACAACGACAACTCAACGTTGTTTATCATTTCTGGATTTGTTTCCTCCTGGGGAAAAGATAAGAAGCTATCCATCACGGCCGCCGTCTGTGACCTGAAGATTCCATTATGGCCCGACACAATACGTTTGCTGTTTGTGTCGAAAGGCGCACAAAGGCAATGCCAGGAGCCAATTTTCTTTTTACCACCATGAATAAAAAACCCATTCATCTTCTTCTATGTACATTCAGAAAGGCAGACAAGGGCTGAGGGGAGAGCCATTATCAACCTGTCCCCAAAAATTAAACACACCTTAACATTTTAACAATGGTCCCGAAGCGCATTTGCAAGCACAAGGGAACGCCCCCATGCCATTATGTGATGATATGAGATCCAGCAACCTGACGACTTCAAACGCCAGTGATTTTCTAATCTAAACCATAACACAATCTGCCATGTCTCTGATGCTGCTGAGGAATTCATGATGAGAAAAGATTTGTCCTTTAAGTCCAACACCCACGCACGCACGCACGCTTGCACGCTTGCACGCACGCACGCACGCACGCTAATTAATTTTCCTTTATTGATTTACCTTTATTTTTGGGGTGTAGACATCTGGGACCACACATGCATACACAGTGCAAGCGGCAAGCCCCTCTCTCATTCTTCCTTATCCTTTATCCTTCTATTGACCTATCTATAAAACAGTAGTATTCTGTAATAATAGTATAATACATAATTCACTTCCACCACTACTACGGCCTACTAGCCTGAATCATAATAAAAATATAAAATATAAAAATTAATAACAATTTAATAAAATTCTCTCCACGGGTCATGGTTAAATCACATCAGAGTTAATTTATGGTCATGAAGCTGTGAATTTAATATAAGCTTTGCTTGGACTGATCCACAACAGATCAGAGGGGATGGCATAGGGACAAACTGATACCCCCTACAGCACTGCTAGAGTCAGCATGTCAGTTCCTCTCCACATGATATAGGTCAATGTTAAATCGTTTTAGAGCCAATTTGCTATCTTGGAGTCATGGTTTATCTCGTTTTGCCCAGTTCTCCAGGTGCAGAGGGTGGGCTGCGATGAGTTTGCATGCTACACCTCTCCTTTTCTCTGACCTAATAACGACCAAAAATGCCAGTAAGAGCCATGTTGGGTCTGACCCCAGCTGGGAGAGAAAATGCATTTGAATGGAAACAGTAGCCGTGACTCTAGACAGAAATTGGGGCTGTTCTGCATTCACAGTAGGGAACAAAGCCTGTGCCCCTCCACAAGGATACGTTCCGCAACCTGTATATTTAGGGGGGGACTTCGGGTGAGGTAATTCGTTTGGATTCAGAAGTCTAAAATTTCCCAGGAGCCTCTGTTTAGATAAAGCAGTATAAGTCTAGAAGAGAATATTGTAATCCCAGGGGCCTCTGTTTAGATTAGGCAGTAGAAGAGAATAGCTCCAGACAGACACATACTGTAGACACAAACACAATACAGCACTGGTTCTCAACCTTTTCAGGCAGTGAGTGACCCCCCCATTGCCCAAAATAATCATATTTGAACTGCGGACCCCCACCCTGATAAGCACTTGATGAGACATTGAATTTAGTTTTACTATTAAATTGTAGTATAGTTGTAGTATAGTTTGTTGATTTGTTTTGATGCAGTCTTTTTTTTCCTGTGTGGGGTCACTAACACACCGTAACGCTGTGAATACACAACATAGTGCAATTTAACCAAAGGTAGTGAGACTCTGGTCCTCTGGATGTGTGGATCAGGACTGGATAATCAGTTTGTTGGATGAATGAACAAATAACTAATTTGTAATTAACCATTGCTTAAGTTATAGCTATAACTTAATTTCTTGCTTTACCACTTAGCATAAAAGTAAACACTCGTTGTCTTGGCCTCTACTTGTTAACTTGTAGCTGTAGCATCCAGCAGCTATACTCTTATTAAAACATCCTCAAAGACTGCAGGTTCAGGGATAATCTTCCAGGTTCTAATGAATACTAGTGAAACTAAAAAGGACGAAACAAACAAAGAAAAACTACCAATGAACAAAGGTCACAGAATATGCCAAATCAAATACCTCAAATGCTCATCAGGATAGATATATTTAGCTTAATACAGTACTTATCATGCCTACAGTACACATTACTCACTCAGACAATATTGTAGAGCCTTACTAGCATACTCACAGATATATTGACTCTGTAGGCTCAAAAGAAATGGGGAGAAAGCTTGGAACTTAAGTATCTGGAATCCTGGAATCATTACAAATGTACTTCAAACCAAAACTAAATTACATTAAGGCATGGGTATTTGGGGAAACAAATTACTCAGGCGCCATACATGATAGCCTGGCCAGTGGCTACCAATTATTAGCAAGCAAAATATTAATGCTCTGCCTGAGAGATCATGACAATGTGCCAGCATGCACAATAGCACCACCGAGTGGCAGGGTGAAAGTATTAAAGTTTCATTATTATACACTACGATACTAGGTTATGACGCCATAACTTCAAGTTAACAACATGAAAAGTGTAAATAAATACGCAGAGGACGTGCTTGCCTTGAGACTTGACTGCTTCCTCCTTGGCCAGGTTTACTTGCAACATGCACAAATCAAGAACACTGGTGCCAATCTGAGAACCCATCGTGAAAAACAATAAAGGAAAAACAGCGCCCTCTTTTCTTTTGAATTTGGCGTTGTCAACAGTCCTTAGAGTAAATATATATCTAAGAATAGCACACACTGGTGCTGATTATGTGGTGATTGGTCAGTAGTGGTTTTCCATTTCATGGAAATTAGTACAGACAGACTGTGTATTGTAATGTAAACGTGGAGAGAAAACGACATTTGAAAACTATCGCGATACGTCTTCTTCTCAGAGACACCGCAGCACGCATGCGCCACACGAGCGACACGCGCCTCATTCCTGATTCTGATTGGTCAACTCAACCTACGGGCCTCCCGATTGGCCATTGCTTTGAACGCTGTAGCGCTAAATAGCGTCGACACCAGCAGAGCAGGTGTAGTCGTTGCTTGTTGCAGAGAGAGAAGAGAAGAGCCAGAGAGAGAGAAAACCACGAACCAGTAACGAGACTACCGACCCGACCGACAAACAAACTCACTACCGTAACCAACCAACCAACCGACCATCCAACTAAACTAACCAACCTGACTAACCAACAACCAACCGAACCGACCATCCATCATGGGGCAACGTGTCTCCAGGGAATACCTTTTTTCCATTACTGGATACATTTTTCCCTTTATTTATTTAGTTCTTTATATGATGATTTCCTGTTTTCATTTCATAGAAGTGTATATCTTTACGTCTGTAAATGTTTTGATAAATTTAAACCGAAAGACCCTAATGTAAACAAGTCTTAGTGCTTTTTGGTCTTCCTTTGTTTGAAATGTACCCTAGTGTGAAATAACATCATAATAATGTATGATCAATCAATCACAGTTCTAATATTCAGTAAAGTATTATTGTGCAATATTCAGTAAAGTATATAAAAGAGCTCAAAGGCTACATATTCAGTCAGACAACTCACCCCGAAAGTGAAGACAACTCACCCCGAAAGTGGCCGAAAGTGAAGACATCTCACCCCTGAAAGTGAAGACATCTCACCCCTGGTGAGTTGTCTTCACGTTCGGGGTTCACCAAAAGAGGCAAAAGGGGTGAGTTGTCTTGTTACCTCTCCGGGAACCCCCGTCGTCCTTGTCCACACGACGACGACGAGAGACAGCCCATCCTGGGAGACATCCAGGTGACCAGAGACTCCCTTCAAGACGTTAGGGTTCAACCATTTGATCAGGTAATAGTTTTATGCGGAAATTGACATAATTAGAGACGACATGATTGTGCTATCACATGAACGGTTTTGGAGCTTGTACTCTTGCCGTTTAAAAATGGAAGCGCGCAAGACGTTAGCTCTGCAAGTTGTGGACTTCTCGTTCCAACGGCCTCTAGTCTACACACTACTACCGTACTACGCCATGTTATTGCATTTTAGTTCTACTTCCTTTTGTTATTATAATCTGAACTTGTGTTGATGCCCGGAGTCCCGGACTCATGTAGAAAACGCGAAAACCAGTAACCGGCCGTTTATCCATTTACACTAGGCCAGAGGCCTACATGCAAGTTTTCATTTGAAAATAGTCTGTACGGGCCTGTAACGCGGAGACGACGGTACAAATAATGTAACCAATCATTTGGTTCCTGCCATTGGCCCCTTAACGACATCGTCGGATCGTCCCCTCAGAGTTAAATTGACACTGGGGATTTTACAGTGAGAATTGTAATATCAAATGGGTCATGCCACATGGGCCGTACAACGTGTGAAAATGACATTTACTGTGTTCAGGCAGGCTGTTTTTGCTCAGTTTCATGATATTGTTGAGCCGTGCGGCGTGCACCTCCTTGAAACGTGTAGTGTTGCAGGCATTCTGATTTGCAGCTTTGCAGTTCTTTATCTAACTGTTAAAAGGTTTGAAAATCAATCACCTGGCCGAACTAGCCATGGTTCACATGACGCTTGTATGACAGTGATGTTTCAGGAATACGAGACGGCTCGCCCCTTTTCCAACTCGCCCAAAGCGGCGAAGATCGGTCGCCCCAACGGGAAGAGCGGAATTTAAAACCTTAGAAGTTAGACTTATTACCCCCTTTTAGACTTATAGCATAATGTACAGATAATAGCCTACTACTATACTATACTATACATACTATACTATATTATATTATATATTATACATGTGTACTATAAAGTGCTATGACTATTCGAAATTCTGTGGCGAGCCGTCTTCACTTTTCGCGGGGGCGAGTTGGAAAAGGGGCGAGATGACCTGGTACCTGTTTCAGGGCTATCAGCCTATCACCATACCAAACTAACTAGTTCACTGTTCATTGCATTTAAAAGGATGTAAGAATATTACGGTAAACTTAACTCGATTACAAGATGTAGGCTACACTGAGTATACATCCATACAGTACAATGATAATAATGAATCTGTAAGCATTATTTATGTGTAACTTTTGGTAACCATATCTTAACAACATGAGTGTGTGTGTGTGTGTGTGTGTGTGTACACACAGTGTGTGTGTGTGTGTGTTAATTTGAATATGGTTAATCTCGATAAAATGAATAACAAGTTTCTGTTTAATTTCCAGGTTGATCTGAAGTTGAAAGGCGCCGTTCTACCACTCCAAAGCCCCCTGGTCCACTCACTGACCAGTGATACCGGAGTCACAGTGGAGGTAAGTGTTTCATGGAAATGACAATGAATGTCATGTCCTCATAAATGTATTTACTATAATGTTAAATGGACATACTTGACATATTAAAGCAAAATGACACTTGGGCATGCTTGGCACCAGGCCTAGTGCCACGGTGGTGCCAGAGGGCTGGCACCCTCAGTTGCAAATTCTGCCCCCTCAGTGTAAGTTTCATGTACATGCCCCCTCGCCATTTTCAACTGCACCTTCAGTGATTTCATCCTAGAGCCGAGCCTGCTTAGACACATTAAAGCAAAATTACACTTTGAGTTGTCCTGTTGATAGATAGTTGAAAGATAATTCAAAATATTCTCCCCATTAACTTTGAACACGATGAAACAGGTCTCAAAGTCACTCTTTTATAGCATACAAACAAACAAAGCGGATTCTGATCATATAACATTACAAAACACTGCATTGATGTATTCTACAATTTTAATTGGGAAAAGTATCTGATTGGATTTGATCATCAAATATCAAAATCAACACAAAGTTGACATTATATATAAAACATGCAGTGTCTGGTTTTGTTACGATATGTTGGCAGAATTCACTTTGCATTTGTTTGTGTGCTAAAACGGTGATCTCTGTTTCACTGTGCAATGTAAGTCAATGGGGAGACTATTTTGATCCATTTCTAATCAACGGAACTGAAGATAATGTAAATGTTCTGTTTTTGCATTGCATTATTATGGTAGGCTACTTACGGTTCTGCCACTCTACAATGTTGGGTATATTACTTTATATTTGGAATATATTTCTTATTACTTATTACCTTAATTTGTCAAGTAATATATTGTATTACATATTACTGTCTGAGCAAGAGTAATATATTAATATTACTATTACATATAACTTTTTTTTAAATGCTCAAATCGAACAATTCAATATTTAGTATAATTATAAATTATACATTACGTATACCAGTGGCGTATCTACAATAAGGCGAGGCCAAACGGCCGCCTAGCCAAATCCATTTGAAAACACGACTGAGACAAAAAGAGGACAAACACCAGACCTGAGAACTATTAGTGGGGAGCGGAAATACGTAATTCTTTAACTTCTGCAGTTGTCACATAATGTCACAAGACAGAGCCACGGGCAACGAGACAGACAGACAGAAAGTAATACAGAAAGTAATGCAGTAATACAGAAAGATTTTTAGAATATATTACAATTTTTGTGTTAAGTAATGTATTATATTACAAGTTACCGTATTCTGGTAATATATTACGTAATATATTAAGTTACGTAGTGTTAGTTACCCAACACTGCCACTCTATTGGTGTGTTCTATGGTACTTCCCACTCCCAGCGGGCTTTGCACTATGCACGGGCTTTTGCAGTCAGTCTATTATGTGAATCAATAGCAGTAGCCAGTTTGTTATTTTGCATTACGTTCAACAAAGAAGAAGGTTGTAGTTTTTGAATTATCAGATAACTCACCATTTATTTGAAATGACATCCTATTGTTAATGTGCCTATTAAAGATAGTGTAAGCGATGTTTACACTCTATCCTTTTGGTACTACCAGCTCTATATTAAAATAAATATTGTAGTACTAGTTAATCTGAAATATTAAAAATGGTTAACACTATTCTCTTTTGCCAGGTTGAGGTAAAAGCCTATGTGCCCGAGGATCCCTGCAATATTGTTGTGTGAAATTATTTTTGCATTTATTTAGTTATTTGTTATACTGTTTATACAATTGTAGACTTATTGTAAATAAATTACTTTGTGAAATTAACATTTTTGCATTTATTTAGTTATGTTATACTATTTATAAAAATGTGGACTTAAAATCAATGTTTCCTTTTATGGAAAATTGGAAAACCTTAGGCAGAAATTGCTGATTTACAAGCAAGAATGTTGAGAGGTGTGCTCTAAGGCAGGGGTTCCCAAACTGGTGCGTGCACCCCTTGTAGTGCGTGACATGAAAAGGCTAATGGTGGTTTTATTTAACACAAACTGCAAAATCAGTGCAGTGACATTCCGTGATTATTTGCCATAATCATATTAAAAAAATACGGCCAAATACGAGACAGGAGGTAACAGGTTGCTCGGCCAAAAAGTTTAGGGACCGCTGCTCTAAGGTAATAAGGTTGGAACTTAGAATTCCAAAGGCCAACCGACCTTATCTGTAAGTTGAATTTAATTGCACCAAACCTCAGGCAATTAAATATATTGGCAGTGTTGGGTATATTACTTTATATTTGGAATATATTTCTTATTACTTATTACCTTAATTTGTCAAGTAATATATTGTATTACATATTACTGTCTGAGCAAGAGTAATATATTAATATTACTATTACATATAACTTTTTTTTAAATGCTCAAATCGAACAATTCAATATTTAGTATAATTATAAATTATACATTACGTATACCAGTGGCGTATCTACAATAAGGCGAGGCCAAACGGCCGCCTAGCCAAATCCATTTGAAAACACGACTGAGACAAAAAGAGGACAAACACCAGACCTGAGAACTATTAGTGGGGAGCGGAAATACGTAATTCTTTAACTTCTGCAGTTGTCACATAATGTCACAAGACAGAGCCACGGGCAACGAGACAGACAGACAGAAAGTAATACAGAAAGTAATGCAGTAATACAGAAAGATTTTTAGAATATATTAAAATTTTTGTGTTAAGTAATGTATTATATTACAAGTTACCGTATTCTGGTAATATATTACGTAATATATTAAGTTACGTAGTGTTAGTTACCCAACACTGTATATTGGTTACCTTCAAGTTTTTGTTTGTGTAGTGTGGAAAATTCTGAATCTATTCCAAGTGATTCTCACTTTTTAAATGACTCAGAAAATGTCCTTTCCCAGGTCAAAGCTGCAGAGGGACCAGGACAGGGACATCAGTGAGCAGATTGCCCTTGGAATGCCCAACCCAGTGCACACATAAAAAAAAAAACTCAGCCCTAGTAGCATGATTGACTTTTGTCTATGAATGAATATTTAATTGAAGGCAATAATAGCTTGATTATAAAAAAATATAAAAAAGTAACAAGTATTCATTGATTAAATATAAAGGATTTTAATGTACAATTTCTTTTAAATTATAAAAAAACGGCAGTAATTTCAACCTCAATTTAAATCTGGCCTAGATACATATTGTTTGAATAGTTTTAGCTTACAGAAGGGTTAATTTGGGCAAATAGAACATGATTACAACATACGGTAGCAAGATAGGCAAAACTTTGTTTGCTTTGTAGCAAGATTCAAGTATCCTCTCAGCGCTCCCATTCTTATCATTTTGGTGGCCTCCATTTGAGACCTGTCAGTTGACATTCAGACACCTGTCATTTCCTCATATAATTCCTCATGTCAAGAGGCCAACACAGGTAACTGTTTTTATTTTAGAGGGTTGTGTTCAAAGCCTTTGCCAACTAAAAACTCTGAATTCAACATAGGTATACTCCAGCAATAAAATGTGTCTGACAAAGTATTAAAAGTCCTTAAATTGAGTCATCTGGGGACACCACCTTGGGGTCCCGACCCATAGGTTGAGAACCACTGGTAATACATTTACTACACTTTATTTTTGGTGTGCAACACACAGTATGATTTTGCTCAACGTGGAGAGCCATAAGAAACAATGTTCATCAAACAAATCATGGGGACATATGGACCCACTTTCTTTGGGCAAGAGTGAGAGATGGCATTATTCACAGTCACAGATGTGCAAGTCTGCTGGACTGTGTAATGCCATGTTGATTAGTTTTGGAGATCAGGAAAATAACATTGTCAGAATGCATACATCATGATTAATTGTAATTACTGCCACCAGTTTGGTTCTAATCATCACATAAATCTCAGTGTTTCTCTCCTGGAGATGTCAGTATACTATGCTTAGTAATTGATGGCTTCTCTGAATACACTTTAGGTATTTAATCATCTATGTAAATGGAACACATTACTCAGGAATGACTAAAATGGGGGTGAAAAAATACTCTGCTGCAAAATATAACAAATTACACAACTAATGGACTGATCATTGATGAGTTCTCAAACATAAAGCGGCACTCATGTAGTGGCCAAATTAGATTGCAGAAAATATATGTTATTTAACTCAAAATCCAACATGATCTCTTGGATGAATCATCAACCCTTGACGCAGGAAATACAAACAGTTAATTCCTTCTCACACTATATGAAATTTATTTCTTTTGATAGTACTGTACAAGAAATATAGAGCTGGTTGGAGTCGTATACCAACTGCAAAATGATGGTTGTATCCTGATCAAACCTGGTCACGATCAAACGGGAAAGTTACAGAATATGTTGCTATACAGAGATCAACATTGCTTGCATACACAATAAATAAACACTGTTGGCTCATTAGCAACAGGACATTGTGAAGGGGGCAAAAACACGATCTCTCCTAATTTCCTTTGATATTAAAAAAACATGAAATCTCTCTCTACATTTCCAGGGTAGGGCCAAATAGCACTAACCCGCATCTGAAACAACATTACGGTTAAATTGTACAGAAAAACAAAAACATAATAAGGTGGTCTTTCAGATGGAAGCAGATTACTCTTTCACACATATCTCTCATTTCATTTTATCTCCACTCATCTTTTTATCGCAAGTCCACATTTTGAACAAAATGGAGCAGGAAAAAAAAAGCAGAAAAGGGTGAAACAAAAACATGAAACTTCTCTAAACAGAAAAAAAATGGAAAAAAAGGCTATGCATGCATACTGTATATACAAACATATTGCTAAAAAGAGACTCCCACACGACGACAACACCCCTCTCACTGTGCGCCAACAAGACGTACATCCACTTTCTTGGACCTCGTCGCCTGACCTTCCTACATCACTCCTTCCTGCGCTTCTTGTCATGGTAATCGTCCTTGGAGCGGCCACTGGTGGAGGGCCTCTTGGAGCCTCCGTGCTGCTTAGCCTCTTCCAAGAACTTATCCAGCCCGAAGGGATCCTCCTCAAAGGCCACAGGCCCCTCCCGTCGCTGGCTGGGGTCACCTCCTGAGAACTCCCTGTCAGGAACAAACCTGGGGGGACAGAAGAAAAACAATGTGATGACATGTCATCATCTGGATTTTGTCAATGTCTGTCAATGTCGATTCTTGGACGCAGTGATACATCCAAGTGACATGGTTCATTTGGAAACATCGTGCAAATCGTCGTTGAATAAATCTATTTTTTTAAATCTTTAACTCAAATGCTTGCTTCTGGGGGTCCTTGACATGTATACCTGTACGTTTGGGAATAGTTTTATATAATCCGCCTTAGATCTGAATGGGTTAAGGGACAAACAAAAAATTCAAATAAAGCCAGCTGAGGTTCTCTCTTTGGATACCAGAAGTCGCAAGCTAATCTGCCTGCTAAGAGGCTGCTTCTGGGTCAGCTGAAAGCAGAATGGTTAAGAGGCTAGAGAACGCAAAGAAGACCTCAAAGAGTGACAGATTCAAAAGGTTAACGTATTCCCTGGAACGGACGAGTTAACACCTCTGAGAATAGTCAAAGTGATGTGCATGTGTATTGTGTGGGCATGTGGCCACGCAGACCGCATGCAGCCCCGCAATGTCAAACTTGACAGCTAAACATAAGGGGCAAGCTATGCTCGGTCAGTAGAGTGTGGCTCCATCGCCCTGGAGGACCAGAGCTCGTGCTGAGCCATCATTGTGTGCACTCTTGCCTGGTTGTCTAGAAACGAAACCAAAACGTAAAAAAATAAGTTTATAAATTTTTTGTCTAGAAACGAAACCAAAACCTAAAAAAATAAGTTTATACATTTTTTCTGCTTCAGTAACAACAGCCAACATGAACAAGAAGGTTTAAAAGCAACTTGGATAAGGTCCCACCGATCCAAAGAAACAACACTCTTGATGAATGAAAAATAAATGAAAAATCCATGATGATGATACCTGTTGTTGTGCATGAGTGTTTCGAAGTCATCTGCGTATGCATCTTTGTCCACATGCCTGCTGGGTCGGTAGATGTTCTGGGCCATGTCTCCGCCGCCACGGAATGGCTTGTCATACACGTTATACGTCTCATCCTCACCGCCAGCAAAACCACTGTCCATGCCCTGGAGAGGAAAGTGTAAAGTTATTATATTTTATTCATCCAGGGAAAGTCGACCGAGCGCTACTCTTTCACTGCAACGCCCTACTTCACAGCTCCAACAGTCACACCTGTGAGACATCCCACAGTCCTCCACTACTGGGGCAGTTAGGCCCTGCTCAAGGGCAAAAAAATAATCCTTAGTCCAATTCCCAAAGTTTTTTGTGCTCAAGGGCATTTTAATAGCAATTACTAGTTGATCATCGTCTCGTTCAATTTTCAGATGGTCCAGGGATTCGAACTGGTCACAAACTAGTCACAAACCTGCTACTCCAACATTGAGGGTACAACTAAGAACATCTCATAACCCGTAGCTCATATCTGCACTACTTGGTTAGCATTTTAACTGCAGTTTGAATTGCACTGTGGTACCAGTGCATGTGTGACTGCATGCGTGTTCTGACCTTGCTCTGGTTGAACAGTCTCTGGTCGTACTGGGCCTCGCTGGATGTCCGTGGGTTGGGCATTCCAAGGGCAATCTGCTCACTGATGTCCCTGTCCTGGTCCCTCTGCAGCTTTGACCTGGGAAAGGACAAATGAGAACACAAATGTGAAACACGCGCGTGCGAGTGGCTGCGTGCACAAACATCTACAGTACCCGTTTGTGTAACACACACACACACACACACACACACACACACACACACACACACACACACACACACACACACACACACACACACACACACACACACACACACACACACACACACACACACACACACACACACACACACACACACACACACACACACACACACACACACACACACACACACACACACACACACACACACACACACACACACACACACACACGGAATTGTGTTCCAGATGTCGTGTGCTCGGCAGTATGAACCAGGATCATTATCAAGATGAAGAGTTACGTGTGGAAAACCACTATGTAGCGCACACGAGAATGGAAAAATAACTGCCAGCAGATTTTAGCAAATGGTTCACAGAGTAATTTCTGCATTTTTCCAAAGCTGTGCAAATTTACACCCTGTGGTCTCACAAAGTGATTAAAATCCTAACTAATCGTCCTTGAACAGACTGATATTCCAAGGTTAAGTGGGAGGCCATGAGGTAATGAGGTCTCCTTCCTACAACAGATAAAACTCTGATTGTGATGAGCGTTTTGGTGCCCCCCCCTCCCTCCCGTGGAGTCCACATTGCATCAACTAGACAACCTTGCACAGTCACACACACACACAATCCAGGGATCATTTTAGACAAGGGCCTCACGGCTGAGTGGTGTTCCGGGTCCAGCTGCGTTTGTTTGGCATTACTGCTGGCGGCCATGAATGATTCAGCAGCGATGGGTCCGTCTGTGTTTCAGGGGGGAGTTCATATGCGGGGTGTTTGAAATGCGTGTCCGTTACCTCTTATCGGGGGCGGCTCTGGAGATGTTCCTGTCATGCTGCCGCTCTTTCCTTCTGTCATGGCGGATCTCGTCACGCTCCCTGGCCTCACCCTCCTCGCCACCTGCTGAGAGGACGACGACAAACGGAGTGAAGGCGCAGTAGGAGAACATTGCATAAGGGGTGAGCAATGCACACAGAGAGGGAGGGAGAGATAAAGAGGGCGTGACGGAGGAAGGTACACACCCAGTGGGCGTCGGTGGAGAAAGCATTGGGAGGATGGAGAGAGAATGAGGGGAGAGAGAGAAAGTGTTGCAAGCTCTGCAAGGCCCAAATTTAAAAAAAAAAAAAAAAGGAAAGAAATAGACAAACGTATGATTTGGACTGACCTTTGTCCCCGTGACCTTTGATGCCCGCCCTGCGGTCTCGGGCCATCTGAGCCAGCTCCCTCAGTTTCTCCTCCTTCTTTTCCTTCTCTTTCTGTGCCATCTTCTTCTCAACCTGGGCACGCATCTCCACTGCTTCTCTGGCCTATGCAAACAACACAACAAAGACACAAGAGTCAGAGGTAGACTTCACTAGCCACTTTCAACTTGAAAATTTGCTATTACATGTAGATCGTCTACTTTCTCCACATGACGGCATCAAACAAATTAATAAATAGAGTTTAAGTAAATATCTCACTATATGTGTGCTGTATGCCAAAGAGATGGATATGTTGACATGGCTATCTTTTAGTGACGGTTATAAAATCATAAATAGCCTTGATCGACGATGACGTGAGGAAATTCCATTTCTGTTATACAGTTATTGTATACAACTTCTATCAATTACAGCCAGCAGTTTGACAGGAATGTAGTGATTCATAATCATTGCTGAATTTTAAGATCATTTTGAAAGTAAAGTGTCACGAAAGCACGAAAATCACTATTATTAAGAGATTTAAGACACAATGTTAAGAAATCCACAGGGGTCATACCTTTCTGTCAGCGATGTACAATGCCTCGGCCAGCTTGGCAAAGTTCTCATTAATGTGAACTGTTTGAAGACCCCGACCATCTGCGGCCAACCGTTTGTCAAGAGGTATGGTGTAACCCTGCAAGGAAACAGAGTTTAAACATTTAAATAAGACAGTGAGGAAAGTAGCACATCAATTCATTAATCAAAATAAAGTCGCTTTTGGCACATTGAGCAGAACCCCTTTCCCCCCCATTTGTGACACTATTAAAAATCAACACGTGCCCCTAAAAACACAAACGCACGCACAAACAAAAGTTTAGTTATAGTACTGAAAGTCGATGAGCGTTGCCCTTTACAACTAGACAGTGTGTAGTGATTGATTCCCTCCCTTGCCCCAGGAGGGGCAGAGTCAGGCTGCAGTGTCTCTGTACCTTAGCGTTCTTCCAGTTGGAGATACAAGGGGGAATCTTCCACTCCTGCTGTTCCTTGACCGTCATCTGAAACAACAGATGGAGAAGTCAGACTTCACTGGCTACTGGCGGATGCAGGCAACTTTCTCTCACACACACACACACAATATATATATATATATATATATATATAGTTTTCCCCCTTTTTTCAGGCATTTTGAGATAAGACAGAGTTGTTAGAGGTGCAGACTGTTCTGTTTTATGGTTGATGCAGGCCAGAACCTTCATTATTAATGCAGACTTTATATCTTCTATCCATCAAATGCGTTGGGTAACTAAACCTCTTGTAATAATCTCAGGTACTCTTCATGTTTGAATATGAATGAAGGGTAAATTAAAAAAGGAGATATAACGTTTAAAGAAATAGTCTTTACCTTTCTGCTTGGTGAGTGCATGACGGGGGCAGGGGGGGATGGTGGTCCGCGGGGAATTTTCTTGTTGATTCTGCAACGCGCACACACACAAATTAAATGATGTGGTTAAGACAGTGGAGAAAGACAGGAAAGTAAGGCAGAGGAAGGGATGACACACCCTCAGTACCCATGCAAGTACATTTTATTTATAAATTGCCTTTCGAAACAATGTTACAAGATGGTGAATTTGATAGCAAAGTGTGAGATTGTGCCTCGTCACAATCAATCTCACTGGAACAAAGAGGTGTTTGTCACATAGGAAATATTGTTATTTCAATTAGCTTGGTTGATTACAATTCCAAGCACGAAAACGCCACACAACAAAAGCTATAAAAGCAACAGTGTCATGTAGCTGGCATATTTAATATATACATATACAAGTATTATTCAATGTGTGTTATTCAAAGATCTGGTAATTATTCAAAGATCAAAGCATCCCAGCTCTAGTCACAATATCCTGAGGAGGACCCTGGGGAGAACTTCTTAACGCAAAACTGCCATGCTCGGCTGGTTACACTGCAAAGTACCAAGGATATTGATGTTTTCTCCACCTCTAGTCCAAAGGAAGGGTAATGTGTTGTGTGTGTGAAGGTGGCATTCTTTTAGATTAAAATGTCCAAATGCAACATGTATAAAGCCCCAAATCTACAAGCTTGCGTTGTATGGCAAAGTATAAAATACAGCTTTATTGGTTAATAAGACTAATTGATTTAGTCAATTATGGAATAATTATGTAGGACTTGACAATGATTCATTGTTTAAATTATAAAAACATGATTCTCGATTAACGATCAAAGATTAACAATATTTGAAATTATTGGATACTACATAAAAATTGTTGAAAGTAGTGTTGACTGTTGATTCTGCACTGTTCTGAAATGATTACAAATTAATATGTTCATAATGCCCCCATTCATTGTTCATCGCGTGACAAGGTTATGTTTAGATATTGTGTGACTGGGATATGTTTACGAACTTGAAGCGTGGAGGCTCCATAGGGTCCTTCTGCATCTCCACCATGCGGATGACTCTCTGCTTGGCCCCAGAGTTGAATGCCACTCCTTGCTGGGATGGAGTGTATCTGAGGAAGGGAAGAAAATACATTAAGAGAACATAACTGTAAACTCAACTCAACTATTCAGTGTTCATTACTCATTTAGATGTTTGCTGCTGTTTTTTTTTGTTTTCTCCTTCTCAGAGAAAATGATTTTCCATTCATATTAACCCATTCTGGGCGGGAACCCCTTTTGGTGTTAGCATTATGTTATGCTTTAGCTATTGAAAAATAGCAGATCTACAAGCTCATACAAGCTACGAGCTTGTAGGTCTGCTATTTTTGAAAAATCAAAGGAAGAACGACTGACATAGAAACATAGCTTTTTCAGAAAACTGTCAAGACATTTATAGAATCGTTCCCAGGTCAAAATGGGTTAAAGTAGGTTGCTTGCCATATTCAGGTAAAGGATAGAACTGCTGACAACATATACAGTGCACTGGAATATGATTGGTGTTTGAGGCTTATTAATAAAACACACACCTAGCAACTGTGTGTGCATTTAGGTGAAGGAGAAACAGTGGTTTATTCCTCAAAGGAAATTCAGCTCATGGCTTTGTTAAAGATGTACGTTTTAAAACCGCCATCTAGGTAGGGACGTAACGTAACAGTAAGGTATGTTTTAATCAAAATACCATAGCATGTGGTATTTCACCGCATAAATCCCCTCAAAACATTTTGCTTCAAAAAAAAAATGAATTGCTTCATTGAATTGAAACTTGTGCGTGCTTGTGTGTCTGTGTACGTTTCATTTAAACTCATGCTTTAGCATTGTAGCATTTACATAAACATAATTGACGTTAATAAAGATGGCAGTTGCCATTTGATTGGGAGCAGACATATCTACCTGATGTATTGTGCAGGAGCCTGTTTGTCTGCGGCCCTCACTGGCATGGCCGCAGCAATCTTCTGAGACACCTGCTTTTCCAGGGCAAGGCGTGTCTTCTCTGTCAGCTAAATAACCAAGAGGACAAATCTCAATTTCCAGACAAAAACATATCGGGTTCAAAAACATACAAATTAATTATACTCTAATCTGGCATTAAAACATAGCTGCATAGTAGCATTAGAATGATTAAGAGACAATGTAACGTTTAAGGAGACTGAGCCAATGTAGCCTAGGCCAGTGCCTTCATTTTAAAGATTTACTTATTGTCCTCTTCAACGCCTATCCAAAGTTCAAAACGGAGACAAAAATCTAAACTCACATCTTTAACAGAGTCCTCGTCAGGCCTCTGCAGCTCTGGGGCTTCATCGTTTAGGACTTCCTTGGGAAGCAGGTCTGTGTACTTGCTGAAGATCACCTGAAGAGAGATAAGACTCTTTAGAAACAGTATTCACAACACAAAGTTAAAATGTTTCCCCATCATGCTGCCTTGTGCTGTGTAAATGTTATCAGGATTATGATTTGTGGGTAATTTTTGTGCAGAATCGCCATCAGTAGTTTTAGTTCACAGCTAACCGGCTTGGCGGTACATTTTTATCACACTGCTCACACGTGTCTCTTTCTGCGTCATCTTGTGTGTGTGTGTGAGATGACACAGATTGAGCAAACGAGAGAAAAAAAGACAGTGAAATTACACTATGAAAACTTTTGTAACTTTAGAATTAACTTTTGACAACAACAGAGTTGATACAATTTAAGCACGAGTGCCTTATTTGGAAAAACAGCCTTAATTTCTCTTGGTGATGAATTGACGCTAAAGTAATTGCAATTAACGACTTAATTGTGTACATGACGTTCAACATTGGAATATTATGAATACAAATTACAATTCTGTTTGGCTTTTAGGCTTTGTAAACAAGAGGCTGGGCAGATATGACAACTTAAAAACGTTTCATCAATAGTGGAAATAGCCTATCTACAAGCTCAAAATGCATCACATGATGGCACATTTGGAGCTCGTTGGTCTGCTTTTTATATCTTTTTTGAAAATGTTTGGAAAAACATGGACATTATGATGACCTCAAGTAATTGTGACAGGCCTAGTTAACGCATCCGTTAGAGACAACTTTTTGATGGGTGTATGCGCGATGGCAGTCTCTCAGTCAAATCTGGTCACAAATGCATATGGATGGTCTACATTATTTTGTGGAGTATTGTAACAAATATTCAAACATGTACTAGTAACATCTGTACCAGCACTGTTTCGTCAACATACCTTTTCTTTGCCCTGTCCTTGTCTAGCGATAGCATCATATTTGATTTTTCCCTCTGCATCCACCTGCACCGCCAGGGCATTTGACGTCTTTTTCTTCCTGCCCATCTCCTGGGGGAACTGGGCCACGTGAATCTCTGGGAAGGCTCCTCCATCGCCAAAGTCCTATATAAACAACAGAGAGATGGGGAGGTTAAAAATCAATCAAAGTTTATTTATATGACACGTTTCATACATGAAGTGCAGTTCAATATGCTGCTTCACAGAATAGGTTTAAAATAAAGATACAAATCAGGAGGATAAATAAAAGAAAGCATGTGAGACTGAAAAGAAAAAACAAACCATTTTGGGCGGGAACCCCTTTTGGTGTTAGCATTATGTTATGCTTTAGCTATTGAAAAATAGCAGATCTACAAGCTCATAGCGCGCCACCGAGTGGTGCGCTACGAGCTTGTAGGTCTGCTATTTTTGAAAAACCGAAGAACCACTGACATAGAAACAGCTTTTTCAGAAAACTGTCAGGATGTAGAAGACATTTTTAGAATCTGATCTCAGGTCAGAATGGGTTAACGCAATACTGTCCAGCCCTCCAGGGCAGAGTGTGGCACCAGTGCCAACCAAATCCACGAAATAAGCATAGAAGACGGGTCACGTCCACCTGTGCCGGAAGTGATGTAGTGTTGTTTTTGTAGTGCAAGCATAGAGAAGGGACGGACGACGGCCCACAGAGCAGCATAAATAAGACTAATAACCCCGTGCACGACTGCACGTGTACCGCGGATCATCATGTACTCCGTTTCTACAATTGTCAATGAGAGACCTATGGATGTTAGCCGCGGAAGCTAACCGAGGCTAAAAAAATCACACCCGTGTGAACTGAGTGGTGTAAGGTCTTATATAGCCTGATCAGCTCTGATCTGACGTAATGTCTGACGTAATGAAATCACACCCGGGTGAACTGGGTGACCGTAGCAACCATGCTCATTTTTCATGCACACACAGACAGACTAACAAAGCCAGTTGTAGGAGTGGTTTACACCACTCAAAAAAAAGGTAAATTAATATTTTTAATAATAATTTTCAATCAAATCTCGTGTTTGGCCCAGGTGACCTTAATAACTTTCCACGAGAGATCTCGATGAAAGCACGGAGTGTTAAGAAATAATAAAATTGGAAAAATAAATAAATACAATAAAGTTGATAATGCAGGAAAAACTCCCACTTCTTGTGGGGACCTTGGGGGGTATTCAACTGAATGTAGAATGAATTTGAAATTCATTCTACATTCAGAATTAACATTAGGCTACCACAGTCAGTGATTCAGTTACTGCTGATGATGTTATTTATTCACACATTTTAATTAGACAGAATGCTGTTTAGATAGATGCTAGATTCGTTGACTAGGGTGTGTGCCATTTTCTCTGATCTTGCACTTTGTAAGTAAAGTTGTGCTGTAGTTGAACTTGAAAGCGATTCTTCGTCCACCTGTGGAATGTTATGCAAAGAAAACTTATATTCCAAGCCATCACGGGACACGGGGTGAGATTAAATGTTTTTAATCATGTTCACCAACATTGTCTCCACGGATTAATAACATACATTTGGCCTGTAAAGTCTCGTGAATAAACAGCATTTACCTCGAGTGCGCGAGGTGTCCATCCCTTCCTGTGCAAGTATGGTGGGGGTTCTTTGCGGGATGAAACCAGGGCATTGGAATAGGACTTCTGGGCCCGAAGTCTCTCCTCTGCCTCCAACTGGTCCTGTGACAGCTGGGTCGGAGCCGGTAAGAAGCTGTAGTGGACACGCACACAAACACGCAAACATTAGACTAGAGCATTTGGTATTAAGGCCTAAAGTTAGCCGACTTTAGCCACTGAAACGTTCAATCACAAGCTTAAGGACAGGTCGTTCAATGTGACCGTTTCGACACACATAAGTCAGTAACTAGCTAACAGTTAATCAAAATATGTCACTGGGAAATAAGCATGTATATAAAAACCCCAACTGTTCACAAAAACTGTACTTTATGGCAAGTTAGCCTATGCTAACTAGTTAGCACGTTAGCGCCGCCGGGTTAGCGTTAGCTTAGCTAAACATCGCACGAGTGTCCTTGTGAAACGCAAGTTATGTCATTGGCTATCACGAAAAGGCTATTTTCGTGAGTTAGGACATATGATTTTGACGGAATCAACGTGGTCAAAGGTAAATAAAAGGCACCACAGCACGAGCCTCGCCACACTACTCACCTCGTAAGCGACATCTTTCCTTTCTTCCCTAGCAAGGAACTGCACATGCGCACTGGCAGGCTGTGACAGAGCACACACAACAGCATAGAATGGAACAGAATAGAATTAACCTCGCGTCACCACCAGGCTTTCGGAGGAGAATAGAAATACAATAGATGGAACTTGGTTCTCAAATTTGTTTCATGTCACAGGACAAGAGTGAAATAATAAATAAACAACTTATAATGTAACTTTACACCTCATGGAAGAAGTTGAGTGGAGTAGTCTTGGTTGTTGGGAAGAGAAAACTGCTCAGTCACAAGACTCACAACAACTCAAGTGTGTGACAGTTTGAAAGAGAATGTTAATTCATCTTCATCCATCATAACAAACGGCTTGCTCGATTTGTTATTATTCTGCAGGTGAGTTAGACAAGGGGTGTGGTCGTGTGTCTGTGTGTGGAGGGTAGGTGAAATGAACAAACATAAAGGTGCTTGAACTTGAACATTTATAGAATAAATATAGGCTACTGAGATAATGTTTTGTTTGGGGTAGGGCAGGCCCATCAGCTTTCTTTCTTTCTTTAGGCCTGTTACTATGAGTGGGGAGGATCAAAGTGGAGCAGGTCAGTGACTTTAAATATCTGGGAACAACCATAGACAAATAAACTCACCTTTTCAGACAAAAAGGCAAGGCAGCGGCTTTATCTTCTCAGGAAACTGAGAAGTTTTAATGCCAGTAAACACACCCTGACCATGGTCTAGATTAGCCGCAATTTGCAACTCTAGGTCTAGATCACTCACTGAAATAGCCCGTCTCCGGACCCCCCGGGTTGAGCTCCTTTGGACCTACCACGTAGGGTCCGGTCTCACCGGCGTCAAGCGACATGGGATGCCATCTGATTTCCCCTGACTTAGCCCTGTGCTGCGGTGTGGGTGTCACGCTGACATATTCCAAACGAAGCATATGCACGCTATAGGAGACAACGAACCATCTGACCCCCCCCGCGAACGGCTCAGAAGCCGTTAAGTATTTTTAATGTTTGTACGACCGTTTTGCCAGCTCTGAAATTCTCTCTTGTTGACATCCCATTGTACCGCCTCTCGGCATCTCGGTTGGCTAGCAGCGCCTCCCTACGCGCCTCGTAGGCGCAGCTAGCCAACCGAGATGTCAACAAGGAGGGACCGAAGAGAGAATTTCAGAGCTGGCAAAACGGTCGTACAAACATTAAAAATACTTAACGGCTTCTGAGCCGTTCGCGGGGGGGGTCAGATGGTTCGTTGTCTCCTATAGCGTTCATATGCTTCGTTTGGAATATGTCAGCGTGACACCCACACCGCAGCACAGGGCTAAGTCAGGGGAAATCAGATGGCATCCCATGTCGCTTGAATCCGGTGAGAAGGAACCCTACATAAAGTCATCAAAATGTCAGAAACTTTAACGTAGGGTTCCGAAAGGAGCTATCACTGAAAGTGAGTGATTTTAACATCGTGTCCTGGTTTGGGAATCTCTCAGTTCGAGATAAAAACAAGCTCACCCAGGTAGTCAACCAGGCAAGTAAGATCATTGGAGACAAACAATTGCAACTTCAGGACATATACAACCGCTCCATAACCAAAAAAGCAATTCAGATTTACAATGATTCTACCCACCCTCTTCACTCTGAATTTGACTTGTTGCCATCGGGCAGGAGGCTTAGGGCAAAATTAGCTAAAAAGAAGGGTTACAAAACTTCGTTTGTGCCAACTGCTGTGGACATTTTAAATAAGAAAATGTTTAAATAGTTCACCTAATCCCCACTGTTCATGATCACTGTTGCTGTGTTAATGTGAATGCATTTTATATAATATTTTAATATACCTGTGTACTTTTGTAATGTTTTATTGTTGAATTTCCATTTTATGTAAATTTAATGGACAATAAAGTTTTCTTTATCTTTATCTTCTTTCTTTCTTTCTTTCTTTCTTTCTTTCTTTCTTTCTTTCTTTCTTTCTTTCTTTCTTTCTTTCTTTCTTTCTTTATTACTTACTTACTTATACTCAAAGCTTATGGGTTATGGTGTCTCTCTCAACCTGCTCCACAGGTACACGAGCGGCCGAGCCAGGTGAGTCCGTTCTCCTGTGACATGCTGTGTGTGAATGCTGGACCCTAGAGCCTGCCCTAAATCCCTGACCAGTGCACTACACCAGAATGCAGTACTAAACATCTAAGGCTGAGCGAGAAGATGGCAGCCAGGAGAATGAGGCTGGTCGGTGCTATTGATACTGGGAGGAAAGACAAGTACTGGCCAGATCCAGAGGACTGGAGACGCCGCTGGAGGGCTCATCATGAACTCGTTCCAAAGTTTGACAGTCAAGTATAAGACGGCTCAAGGTAGGAACTTTGCTGCTGCTGCTTGTGTTGCATGCTGTGTGATTCAAGCTGGTGTACTATTTTCATTGTCATTTTTGGGACCCAATGACTGGATGGCGAAGAAACATGTTCGGTTCAGTAACTCTTTCTGGCTCTGAAATTGAATGCTGATGTGAATCTACAGTTTGTATGTTGTGTTGAAGGTATTTGCCGTTGAAGGTATGTGAGTTGTAACAGGGAATAGTGTTGTGCGTGCGTGCGCGTGGTTGCTGAGGTTTGTTGTGAGTTGTTGTGACAGGGTGGCTATATTGGTTCATGACTGATTTCTCTCTGTCTCTCTCTCTCTCTTTCTCTCTCTGACCTTGTCTGACCCGTGGCACTGGTAGGTCTATAAGGAATAATAATTTGAGAGAGGCCTTTGGAGTCCCGTTTGGTCCAGGGAAAAATACTTAAATAGTTGATGCATTGGAATGTGGCTGTATCCATCAAAATCAGTTGAAACCCCTGCTATAATAAATTGGCTCATCAAATTTGCCTCTTGCATTGGTATACAGTAGTTTTGCTGGATTCACCCAGAAACTGTCCTGGACTGTATCATGTGGTAGCCTTTCTCGACCAATCAAAGAGAAATAAATACAATTGCTGAGCCTAATTCCCTAATGTTAAGGAACTGTATCCTATTCCATAATTGTTGTTAATTTGTGATGTTTCTGAGAAACCGTACTGGAAAACATTTAACTATTGGAACATTGAACATAAAACGACCATGTCACACTACTCATTCTTCTTTGAATCTTCATGTGACATTATTACAAATTCTCTGTATGTTTACAATGCTATTATTATTATGACATTTGATCTATATGACTGTGTGATTCCTCAAACATAAAATCCTAATTGTTGTTTTTGCAAATGTTCAACATGGCTAGTTTGGCTACTGTACTGGCTTAGGTCTACTTGTTTTTTTTAAACTCAAAGTCAATGTTTGTTAAAGTCAATCTGGATAAAAGCAGGTGAAAATGCTTATATTGTTAATTGGCTATGTAAACGCTTTAGCTCCATATCACTCACATGAGTAGGTCTACCATGTACATTTCCTTCTCCTGAGAGAGGATTAGTGAAGCGCATATGTTCCTTTAGCCATGCAGTGCTCGGACTAGATGGGTGCCGTACGCTGACAGAAGCAGCCCTTGGTGATGTCCTGCATATTGATTGCGACCGGAGGTCACAGATAACTATGAAACCTTGCGTTTTTGACACCGACCTAACCCACTTTCCCCGTCACGTCACACGTCACTCTCTCCCCGTCACTCTCCCCGTCACTCACCCCGTCACTCTCCACGTCACTCTCCCCATCACTCACCCCGTCACTTTCCCCATCACTCACCTGCCCAGCAGTCTGACGTCACCCAGGCGGATGCGTGCACACGCGGATCTTCCCCCGCAGTACGACGTAGTGCTGGGGCACTGAGGTTCAGTGCTGTTCTTCCACTTTTCTGCCATGGCAAAAATGCACAATGGAAAAGGTCCTTATCTTGTGATTTTCTCAAAGTCACACAACTTGAAGAAGAATTTGTTTGTGATTCTATTTTGTTTTATAACATTCTGGTGAGCTGGTGATGTCATGACAGCTTTCAGCTATATCTATATATGGAACTGTGAGGTCAGATGTAGAGATTTTGGCCAGTGAGTCATTATTATGATGTCACACCATGTCAGATATACCCATATGGAATCAGTGAGGTCAGATTGTAAAGGTATTGAACAGCCCATATATGGAGATCTAGGTGATGATCCAGGCGTCTCCATATATGGGTATCATCTTACTCGGATTGTCCACACAGAGAAACACACACACACACACACACACACACACACACACACACACACACACACACACACACATTCCAGTCTCTTGTGACTTCGCTGCAAGGCCTTGTCCACAGCCCTGCGCTCCTGGCATATCTTCATCTGACCTCATCACACCCTGTACACTCAAGATACTCTCCATATATGGCCAGTGCACGCGACCTCGCCCTTTAGGGCCATGGCGGTTAACTATGAAACTTTGTTTGTCCCGACACCAGCGTCGTCTGGCCAGGGAACGCCAGAGGCGCTTCCGTCAGAGACTAGCAATCCCTGTTATGCCCATATATGGAGATCCTTGACTGTGATCAATATTAAGCCCATATATGGGAATGCCAATGTCAGAATGACAATCTCATGATAACCACTGTGGTTGCTGCAAAGGTCACAGTTAACTATGGAATCATGCATTTCCCGTAAGTCACTCAGTGTATCATTCAAAAACCCCATACATGGGGAAAGCCCCATATATGGGGCCCATATCTCGTGCCCAGGTCTCGTGACATCGTTTTAGGGCGAGGTCGCTTCTCGCCCCCCCCAGGCATCTTACTGGTAGGCTGGGGAATCGGTTAGAATCGATTTCAGAATTGCACATGATTACTTTCCACATGGTCGACATGTTGCACATTCCATCGTCAACATGGTGGTACACTGTGTGTCAGCATGTGGATGCCGAGGTTTGGGCCCCAGCAGCAAAATGTAACGCCTAAAGCATGTGTGGAATATAGGGCTGAGGGAACATAGACATGCTCCCGCCATAGAAGATGTCTGCTGTAGTTACATCACAATTATGGCACCTTGCTTTTTTAGTGTTTCTGTCAGCAGGGTGTGAAATCTCTGCTCTCTCACTATCTTTAGTTTAAGGCTATATGGCAGAGGTCAGAGGTCAACTGATGTGCCATTTCCACAATGAAGTCCTCTCACTATCTTTAGTTTAAGGCTATATGGCAGAGGTCAACTGATGTGCCATTTCCACAATGAAGTCCTCTCAGTATCTTTAGTTTAAGGCTATATGGCAGAGGTCAACTGGTGTGCCATTTCCACAATGAAGTCCTCTCAGTATCTTTAGTTTAAGGCTATATGGCAGAGGTCAACTGATGTGCCATTTCCACAATGAAGTCCTCTCAGTATTTCTCAGCATATTAACTTACACAACAAGGACACTGCTGAAAAGACAGAGACGTTTGCTACTGCAGTCCATTGTATTTTCTTGGAATTTCTATTCTAACTAAGCAATTTGTTGTTCCTTATACTTTCTGCATGGCCAAGGTTGCTTCTGCAGTGCAAAAGTAGCCTGGATTTGTCTAGCTTTTTTTTGTTTTGTTTTTTGTTCAGCGTTATCACCACATGATTTGTCGCATGTCTCCGCAGGGAGCCTCTGCTGCTTTGCAAAGAGGGTGTGTAAACCGAAAGCACAGCTGACATTATACCCACTGTAAAATAGCCAGAAGGGATGCCTCTAGCAGTGCCAATCTCAGTTACCATTATGACGTGAGCTTCACTTGAGAGTGAGACTCCAGAGCAGAGTGCAATATACCAGTTGGAAATGGATAAAGCTTGTAAAGGGGGGATTTTGTCCAGGAACAACAGAATCGTGTCAGTGTAATGGGCCTTGCTGATATGATGAATGTAACGACTAAGGCCATCTTGCTGGAACAACGAGCAATGAAAGTGTCCAGTCACTGCCATTAGTGACTGGTACTCAAGCTGTCTCTGTCTTCATGTCTCTTTCATGTCTCTTTCTTTATGCTTCTATCTTTTTGCTCATGCACAGTCCCTCAATCTCCCCCCTTTTTCTCTCTCATCCAACTTTATCTCTCTCCCTGAATCTTTCTTATGCTGTCCTTCTCCCTCTCTATACCCCTCTGTCTCCCTCCGCCTTTCCTTCTCTCTCTCTCTCTCTCTCTCTCTCTCTCTCTCTGTGTCTCTCTCTCTCTGTCTCCACTATTTTCTCTCTGTCTCACTTTCTCTTTTTAATTCTCCCCCCATTTTATAATCTCTCTCCCTCCCTCTCTCTCTCTCTCTCTCTCTCTCTCTCTCTCGGCCTGTCAGTCTCTCAGGAGACACGTTATTTTATTAATGTGACAGAGGGTAAAAGGACACGTCAGAAGAGATCAATCAACCAGCCTGTGGCACGGGACCTGAAAGCTTTTAATAGAGCCAATCATCAGGGTGCTCCTCTCCTCTCCATTTGGCATTGAGGAGCCCTCTCCCATTCCCGGTGCTGTCTGCTGAGTGAGCGCTGATAGAGTGGGCATCTTTAGTGCACAGCTGGGACACGTCCTCCGGGTGGGTTCTTGGCGGGCTTATGTTTAGTTTATATATACTAACAGTGTCGCTGCGAATCGTTGTGGACTTGTAGATCAGCCGTTGTAAAGACAAACGACACCGTTGCATTGTATGAATCAGGCATTGGCAGATTATTCTTGTGGATGTCAGGAGTCGGTCATTAATGATCTCACGCAAAATCCTAAATCAATAAAGGGTACATAAAATGTTTACCTTGAGGTGTTTTGAGATCTCTGGATTTACACCAATGTGTTATGATATTCAATTGTGTTGTTAAGCCATGGATAGATGGCATACCCGTTGATTTGGGATTATGTATTTTGTTTTCTGAGATGCAACATTCAATCTGGCAAAAGGAAGGTTGTAGCCTTATTTATGGAAGCCTGAGTGACAACTACTTGGCACATAATCAGACCAAGGCGCACTCTCTAGAATTTCACACTGAACATACAACATGTCGGCCACTGGCTGCTCACATGAGTTTCAGTTTGGTACACTTGGATGTGTTTCCCATTCAATCAGGTCTGCTCATGTCACGGCAGAGAGACATCACGTTTCAGTAATAGTATTCTCCAGTTATCATTTACTGTAGATACAGTATTGTTCCCTCACTGCTTTTCAAACACTTGGCACTTATCCAGTCTGGAAGTAGTACACTGTTGCCTGTGTAGTTGTAAATGTAAATAGTATACTTTCTGAGTCTAACACACTATGTGGAAGTGCTTGTTGTTGTACCGTGTATGTAATGCTGCACTAACATCACCAAGGCAATTTCCTAATAAATGTTAATGGTAAATTAACCAGATTGTGATCCGGACTCTGTTGTCACAGCCAGTGCCACAAGGGAAGAGACCGAGACTAATGGCACTACGCTGCCCATCCAAGCTGTTCATGAGTAGCTAGGTGTGTGTAGCCTGGCTTGGCCAGCCTCATAGCGGGGATTCACTGAAGATTCTTCCCGGGGAGGAAACATCAGTGAACCCTCGCTATGAGTCTGGCTGCGCCAGGCTAAGGTGTGTGGAGTGGACTACACAGGGGCCCCGGCACAAGGTCCATGAGTGGCTAGGTGTGTGGACTACACAGGGAGGTGTGTGGACTACACAGGGGCCCCGGCACAAGGTCCAGATGCAAGCTGACATGGAGGCTGCATTGCCAGTAGGCACATAGGTTGGAGAACCAATAGGGAGCCGGCGTCAGATTTCTAGCGCTTGTTTGAATGAATCCGCCCCTTTATGCCTTTAAAAGCTTGGGTACTTTCAGGCTACATTGCTAAAAGTTAGTGGCTAAAAGTTAAACCTCAGTCCAAACTTAGAGTAGGAAAGTAGAGGAAATGGCACATAACCTCTGGAATACCTGACCAGTATCGATGCCCCATCCCCCCCCCCACTGTCAGGTCTCTTCTTTTCCTTTCGGCTTTTCCCTTTAGGGGTCGCCACAGTGAATCATCTGCCTCCATCTCACCCTGTCCTTACCCGGGCTTGGGACCGGCACAAGTGTGACACTGGCTTGTGCCCCGTTGAGGCTGCAATTCCCCACCCGCTGTCAGGTGTTTCTCTAAAAACAAAGTCAGATTCCAGCAGCATCAATCAATTGTCACTTACACTTACCCACACAAGCAGCAAAAGGTTGGTATTACCTAGGGCCCTTATTCTGGGTATGGCATGTCATAGAGGCTATAGCATTTCACTGAAATAGGCAAACCTTTGGCTATTTGGTGTAGAGGGAAACAAAGAGTGGATCAAGCACAGACCACTGGGGGGGGGGGGGGGGGGGGGGGTGTGTGTGTGTGTGTGTGTGTGTGTGTGTGTGTGTGTGTGTGTGTGTGTGTGTGTGTGTGTGTGTGTGTGTGTGTGTGTGTGTGTGTGTGTGTGTGTGTGTGTGTGTGTGTGTGTGTGTGTGTGTGTGTGTGTGTGTGTGTGTGAGCCCTTTTAATTCAACTGTAACTATACACTGCATTAAGCAGAACACTCTTCATTACAGATCCTTTGATGTGCTGGTCTGTGTTTGGGAACA
The DNA here is from genome assembly GCF_951216825.1 of Electrona antarctica. NCBI lineage: Eukaryota > Metazoa > Chordata > Actinopteri > Myctophiformes > Myctophidae > Electrona > Electrona antarctica. The sequence continues at coordinate 8,961,934 of NC_136798.1, read as the reverse complement.
CCCGTCTCAGGGCAGTGAATGTTTTTGTTGTATTACAATGGTAAATGAATAAACTAATTTAATTAATGTAATTAATTAACTAACTAACTCAATATAATTCATATGATATTACAAAAGGTTTGTTTCTATCAGCATGATATGACATGATACATATTTTATATAGCACTCGTACAGATAGGGCTTACAAAGTGCTTTACATTTGTGAATAAAATATATCAGCATGAAGCATTAAAATCATTTTAAAACGACACAGAATTACAATTACTCTCCGAAAACAAGAAGGTAGTCACATTGCACGGAGGATAAAATATGTCGAAGGTTGCCATTTCTTTAGGCACAGCGAGCAGGCCAGCAGTGGAAGACCTGAGGGAGCGGTTTGGGACATATTTAGGCCGGCAGTCATGTAGGTAGGACGGTGCGAGACCATTGAGAGCTAAAACTGGAGTAATATGCTCTCTCATCTTATTTTTAGTTAAAACTCTGGCTGCCGCATTTTGGACAAGTTGTAATCTGTCAGTTGTTTTCTTTGGCAGTGAGTCCAGTAGTGTTTTTAGATGGTCTGGACATACAGACGGAAGGCTCTGTCATAATGAGTAGACCCTGGTCAGCTGACTTGTGCTCCCACTTATGGGCATGTAACGTTGGAGCAGGTCAGCAGGTGCTTGAAGCAGCTTGACCATGCAGAGCTCCTGTAGGTAACGGGTACGGTCGCCCCTTTTCCATCTCGCCCCACTACTCTACCTAGCTGTAAATAACAAACATAATTCATGTTGGTGATTATATAAAAGGTATTATCATATAAATGTATCATTGTTCAGTTCACTAGTCTGTATTTCCACGGGCATAATAGCATGATGATGCCATTACAAAACATGGAAGAAATGTGTTTAATAAAACGAAATTAACTGCTAGAAGGTCCTAAATTAACTTAATTAAGCAGTCACTGTCTCTGTCTCATGTTATTCTTTCTTAATTTTACAGAGTATAGAGGTCGACTACTATACAATCAAATAAATCTGTATACAAGATCATTTCAAATTTCAGAGAGGGAGGGAAATACTAAATTAACTGTTAATTACATTAACACATTTCGCAGGGGAGAGTTGGTAAAGGGGCGAGTCGTCTGGGACTGGTATTCCTCCTGTATATGTGAGCACCAGGACCTTGAACTAGACCCTGAAAGTAACAGGAAGCCAGTACAAGGAGACCAGGGCTGGAGTGATGTGACACCTGCTGGACCTTGTTAACAGCGTGGATGCTTTACTGAGGCAGGAGAAAAGTGAATTGTTATAGACCAGCCGTGAGGAGACAAAAGCCTGAATAATCATTTCTAACTCGAGGTGTGAGACAATCGACCGGAGCTTAGCAATGTTCCTGAGGTGGGAAAAAACGTATACGGGTCACCGAATTGATGGCCGTGTCGAGTTGCATGGTCTGATCAAAAGTGATGCCAAGGTTGATACATTTGGAGCACACATCAGTTTTGAGGGACCCAATGCAACCGAGACACCTTAGGACACACGCACGCACGCACGCATGCACGCACACACACACACACACACACACACACACACACACACACACACACACACACACACACACACACACACACACACACACACACACACAAAAAGTACATAGTTTAGTTCTGCTTCTGCTATTTTTGGTTTGGGTCTGTGTGTGTTAGACGCTTGGGAAAAAAGCAGGTCTCATTGAAAATGAATTACTAGGAGCGTTAATCGCTCCTCATCTGAAATGACTGACTAACATTGAACATTTGATTAACTTATATTGTAGTGAAAGTGAATAATAACTATAATAATTAGACACTGGAATTATTAATAACCATAAACACCCCAGTAATTAAGTTGTCCGGACAGATATGGGGCTTTGAGAGAAACTTTATCTCCATCACTGTGGCTTTTGGCATCCCTGTGGCTGTTATCAAGGCTGAGGTACTCCTTGTCGGAATTGATTCATATCACACTGTTTCCCAGGTAAATATTGGCAGAGGGAGAAAGAGAGGGGCTGGTAGTACTTCATGGGAAGAGAAAGTTACACAAAAACAGCCAAAAGTGGGTCAGAATCCAGCTGGTTTTACCATACCCATTCTCTCTCTCTCTCTCATACCTCATACTCTCTCATACCTCATACTCGCACACACACACTGTACACACACACACACGCACGCACGCACGCACGCACGCGCACACACGCACATGCACACACACTTACCTACATTTGTAAGCACAGACACAGGTGAGATAGCCTACACTACATGAGTGAAAGAAAACCGACAGAGTGAAGCAGCATTGTAGCTACTTTTTGCTTATTCATTGCTGCAATTGTGGTCCCACACCTGGCATAGCCACCTCATACAAACAGTACAATGCTCTCTTACTCTTCATTTTCTATTACTCTGAGAGTGTAATGTTGGCTGTGATGAGGCCCATTGTATTACTCTGAGAGTGTAATGTTGGCTGTGATGAGGGAGGCCCATTGTATTACTCTGAGAGTGTAATGTTGGCTGTGATGATGCCCAGTGTATTACTCTGAGAGTGTAATGTTAGCTGTGATGAGGCCCATTGTATTACTCTGAGAGTGTAATGTTGGCTGTGATGAGGGAGGCCCATTGTATTACTCTGAGAGTGTAATGTTGGCTGTGATGATGCCCAGTGTATTACTCTGAGAGTGTAATGTTAGCTGTGATGAGGCCCATTGTATTACTCTGAGAGTGTAATGTTGGCTGTGATGAGGGAGGCCCATTGTATTACTCTGAGAGTGTAATGTTGGCTGTGATGATGCCCAGTGTATTACTCTGAGAGTGTAATGTTAGCTGTGATGAGGCCCATTGTATTACTCTGAGAGTGTAATGTTGGCTGTGATGAGGCCCATTGTATTACTCTGAGAGTGTGATGTTGGCTGTGATGATGCCCATTGTATTACCCTGAGAGTGTAATGTTGGCTGTGATGAGGCCCATTGTATTACTCTGAGAGTGTAATGTTGGCTGTGATGAGGCCCATTGTATTACTCTGAGAGTGTAATGTTGGCTGTGATGAGGCCCATTGTATTACTCTGAGAGTGTAATGCTGGCTGTGATGAAGCCCATTGTATTACTCTGAGAGTGTAATGTTGGCTGTGATGATGCCCATTGTATTACTCTGAGAGTGTAATGTTGGCTGTGATGAGGCCCATTGTATTACTCTGAGAGTGTAATGTTGGCTGTGATGAGGCCCATTGTATTTGCTGTGCATAGATCCTGCATCAGTTCACCTACTCTTTAGCCTGACTGTCAAAAGTTATTACACAGGAAATGTTGCTTCTGATGTTAATTTCTGTTTTGTTGAAGAGAGTCGGCCAGCATGAATTTGAATGCACATATGCCGCAGTTTATCACAGAGCAAAGCGCCTCCGCTCCCCTTGTCATAAATCTGGGAGACAGGTATGGAGTTCCGTCCTGCCTCGTTGGTCTTGACTGATCATCGGGCGCATTATGCTTAATTTATACTCCGTCGCCTGATGGTGTAAATCATGGCTTTACGTTCACATACTGTCTCTGTCTATCTCTCTCTGCCACACACGGAAAGGAATACTTTCAGGAGAAGCAGTCACTCCTCTACCACCCTCACCCTCAACACCAGAGACCCCCAGGGTTGCGTGCCGAGTCCTCTTCCATGACTGTGTGGCCAGAAATAGCTCCAACATCATCGTCAAGTCTGCAGTGACAACACGGTGTTGGTGGGCCTGATCACAAATAACAAATCACAAATAACGCTGAGAGGGCCTACCAGCAGGCGGTGCCGCAGTGGTATCAGGACAACATTAAAGGACCACTTCACCACTTTTCAACCTATCTTCATATAATATGTCCTCACTAATAATCATGATAAAATGGCACAATTTTTTTCTACTCAGTCTGTGTATCATAGGAGGGCTGTGGGCAGTTTAGAAACCTGTCCACCAGTGACATCATCGTTAGGCAGATTATTTTTTTAACAAGTTTAATTTACAAAAATGTTTCGATTTCTATTATCGTGAGAACGATGGCTTCCATTTTTGCATTGCAACTTTTCAGGACTAGCCTGCAGTTTCTATTAGCTTGGATTCACCATCGATGATGTCACTGGTGGACGGGTTTCTGAACTGCCCACAGCCCTCCTATGAGACACAGTCGGAGTAGAACAAAATGGTAGCATTATTATTATCATGATTATTAGTGAGGACCAATTATATGAACATAGGTTGAAAAGTGGTGAAGTGGTCCTTTAATGAATGCCCAACTTCATCATTCTAGTATGTCACACAAAAGTAGAAAAAAATCTATCTTGAATTGGAATCCTGAATTATTGAGGGACGCCAGCCCCTCCTATACACAGGTTTAATGTTTGTCTTTAGTTTAATGTTTGTTTTGTAAACGCCATTGACAATGAAGGGAAGATTTATGTCATAATGTACCTCATTACGTCATATTGTCTCTTTATTGTTAATGGCGTTTAATGTTTGTGTTGGCACCGTTTGTTTTACATCACCTAATAATATATCAGTGCCCCTCACTTCACACTGGAGTGATTTTTTTTAAATTGGAATCCGAAGAGTCAAGTTAAATGTATGAACTTAAATACATTTTACACAAAAACACAACACAATTGTAATACTAGTCATTAAACTATACTAATATAGACTGAAGTAATTTAAGCGGGTCATGTTTACTGGAATCAATAATACTGTATATCAGTATTCCGATATTAACCTGTGTGCTGCATTAAGTGAAGGTGGGGCCCCCGGCCGCCAGTTGCCCATGTATGGTCTATCATGGGATCACCCCCCCATGATCAATGGAGACATCACAAGGACATTTTCAAGTACCTTGGTAAATCTTAATGGTATATACAAAAGTAATGCACATTGCACAAGACTAATAGCGTGTCGCAGTCCCGCCCCTTTCATGACGACGACGACAGGCCCAGGAAATATTTCCTTTGTTCGATGTTTACAGATCTTTAAATACATACTTTTTGAAATGTCTATGGGAAAAATGCGTGGGGAATTATTTCCTGGGACTGTCGTCGCTGTGACTGTGACGATCTATAGACTACGCCTGTATCACCTCAGCTGTGGAATATCAAGGTCTCAGTCAGAGAAGGCTCAGAAATACATTACTGTGCCACCATCAGAGCGTCCTGACCGGGGCCGCCACCTCCTGGCACAGGAATAGCTCCTCCCAGACCCTGCGAGCTATGCGGAAGGTGATGGAGTTGGCCGAGCGAGCACACCACAGGGACTTCCCTCTTTGTCCATCCAGCACTCAAGGTTATTGAGCAGCGCAAAAGGGATTCTGGAGGGCCAAATATCACCCCTGCAATGAGGACAACCCCCCCCCCCCCTCACACACACATACACCCTTTTTGCTCACAACATAGCATGAATTATGCTCCTTTTGTTTCGAGACAAAACCCCTGCACATATTCTAGTTTGCACATATAACAATTTACAATTTAGGCATTTAGCAGACGCTCTTAATCCAGAGCGATTTAAGCGACATTAAGCAATAACAAAAAAGCCTGGCATACATCACATATAAAAAAGTACTTACACAAGTATATGATGCTTTTTACTGCATATAAGTGTGCATTTAACTGTGAGAATATAACACTCAGGATAATGCTGTGTCTTAGGATTTCTGCTGAGTGTGTATACTATGCATTTGAGCAAACTGGAGCACACGCAATAATGTGTGACGGGGAGAAATGATGCATGTATAAAAAAGCAGACAAGACGGTGTCAAAGAGCAGATGCAAGACGGTGTCAAAGAGCAGATGCAAGGTTGATCACTCCTAAGAAGAGACAAACGTACAGACAGAAGAGGAGGCGGACAGTGAGTTAGTTAGAACCCCTGCAGCTCCTTCAACGCAGCTACCTTTTTAATGCTGCTAGATTCTACTTAGCCTTTGTCTCTGACCTCAACCCAGTGTTGATGAGGCAGCGGGCCGTGCTATCAGGCCTCAGTAGAGTGGGAACAGTCGCAGTAAATGGTCAATGATGCATTTATATAGCTCCTTTATCCAAGGCGCTTTACATAAATTGCGCATTACATTCACCCATTCACACACACATTCATACACCCATGGCAGAGGAAACCATGCAAGGCACCAACCAGCATATCGGGAGCAATTAGGGGTTCAGAGTCTTGCTCAAGGACACTTCGACGCTAACTCTGGGGGAGCCCGGGTTTGAACCTTGCGGTTGCTATCCGGCCACTCTACCCCTGAGCCACTGCCCCACTCTGACTGCCACTCTGACCGGAACTGGGCCCACAGAAACACGGAGCAGGCCAAGGTCAAGGCCAAGGGGCTCAACCGGGTTTATGAGGGCTGAATAAACCGCGGCTAGTCTCTGCAGCACCTGAAAGACTTCATACTAATAAGATGGCACTGCTAGAAAGTTGAAGAGAAGACGAGGCGAGACGATGGAGTGAGTCAGTGCAGTGCCATGCAGAGCGAGGTGACAAGGTCATTCCTCCTAACCATTTCCATCTCCCACGTTCCTCTCGGTGACTCCCCCTCTCACAGAGCCGCTCTGTTCACAGAATAATCCGAGATTTGCGATATCACTTAAAAGGAAATTTTATGCCCGAGTCTGCCTCTGCTAAGGAGATAAGAAAGCCTTGCAGCCATAATTACTTTCCCGAAACAAACTGGAGGATCTGGCTGTGACTGTGCTGTGCATGCGGGCTTGATCCCGCTATTGTAGCGGCATGAATAATTTAATGTTTATAGGACTATGTTGTTTATGGTGTGATGATGTAACACAGATTTATGTTACCGAATGCTGGCTCTAAAGATAATGTTCTTATGTTGCATGTTCTTAGTCTGACTGAGCGTGTGAAGAAATGTGTAGATGAACCCTTTAAGTCAATAAACATGCAGTCAAACTGTATCTAGTGGAATTACATCCATATAACAAGTGTAAGCCTACAGTTTACAATTGAGGTGGTCTTAGTTACCATGCCTTATAGTTACATCATGCATACCCTATTTATTTAACCTTTATTTAACCAGTAAAAACCACATTGAGACTGAAGTCTCTTTTACAAGTGTGAACTGGCCAAGACAAGAGGCAAAATAAGTGACACAGCTCTGCCAGTAACAAAACAATACACAACAAAAAAACAGGACAGACATACAATGCTCATAAATACAGTACCCACTACTAAGAAGCTCAAAGGGAGAACGGGAACGTTTAGTAACGCGACCAATAAGGACTAATAAATAAAAACTAAGCATTGCTTAGTAGACTAAAAAGCAAGCAGACATTTGCTATACGTCAAAGCAGGAGCAGTGCATGGGAAGTGTGCCCATGGCAATCCTTTTGAAGCTCACTAGGGGAATCACAGCAGCCAGTTTGAGTCTGGTCTGTAGGTCATTCCAAGACCAGGGTCCGAAATAAGCAATGCTTTTTTCCCCAGCTTTTTTTTCTTCTCTAACAGAAAGTTGATTGATGTCACAATGTCCATGTTCACACAGTTGTGTTATTGTGCACCACATACACTTAGACCTGCAGTTTTATGCTCAGTTTATTAATCTTCAATAAACAATGGGAACATCATGCATAATGGTGTGCTCATAATCTTTTGTATTGTTTGACTGTTGGTTTATCTACCACTAGATGGCAGCACCACCCAAAGGAGATCTGTTAGTATACCTTTCCCTAGCCAGTGTGGGCACGCACGCAGTCGTGCACACATGGCAGCCAAAGACATCTGCAAGTGTCTTGACTTATTAGTTTGAATCCCTTTGCATGATAGAGAGTTTTGAGAGAGATGGTGCCAGTGTGTTATTGTGTGTGTGTGTGTGTGTGTGTGCAGGCTGCTTTTCCCCCCTGTGCACGCACTATCGCCTGGGTGCCAGAAAGAGCATTAGAATAGAAATGCCAGATTGAGAGAAACAGAGGGGGAGCCAGAGGCAGTCAGTCATGGCCTCTTTACATCAGCAGGCAGACTGATTGAGTTGATTCCTCCCATCGCTCCACCCGTGGAGTGGGTGGAGGGTGAGGTTAGTTATTGAGTTGATTCCTCCCATCTCTCCACCCGTGGAGTGGGTGGAGGGTGAGGTTAGTTATTGAGTTGATTCCTCCCATCTCTCCACCCGTGGAGTGGGTGGAGGGTGAGGTTAGTTAGTGATTCCTCCCATCTCTCCACCCGTGGAGTGGGTGGAGGGTGAGGTTAGACTGATTGAGTTGATTCCTCCCATCTCTCCACCCGTGGAGTGGGTGGAGGGTGAGGTTAGTTATTTGGCGAAGCAACTTAAGCAACTCAACTCAGTGACTTCTGCTTCCTGGACCCTCACCATAGTAAGTAAATCCATGCTACGTACAGTACTCCCGTAACAGTTCCAATGCCGACCCTATTCAGGGTAGTAGATGAGGGAAGTGGACTCCCCAGGCACCAGTGGCCTCATCTTCAGCATCCCCATTTGGGGGAGGAGATCACCCATTTTCTAATTGACACAAAATTGCTTTGTCACTCTGGGAGCGCTTGTTGTCGAGGGGGTGAAAGCACGCGAGAGACCGGCTAATTAAAATGCTCTCAGCGAACATCGACAGCCTTTATGCAATTACTCAGCCTTCTGCCCATCCTAATAAACAAGTGGGCACAGTTGCTCTCAGATAAACACCATTTCATGCTGTGTTCATCCCTTTTCGCCCGTGGTGCTGGTGCCCGATGCTCAACACTGATCTGACCTTGAGAAGGAAGGGGAGTAACGGGCAGCAGTTAGCAGGAACAGCGGCAGACTTGGCTAATCTCTGGAGCGTGTCATTCGATGGAGAGGCCCCGTAGCGAGCAGCCCTGTGCCAGACAAGATGAGATGATGTGTGTATCTTTGCAAATATGAAGCAAAGTAACACCAAGGTGTGGCGAGATGAGCTCCACTTAGATTCACAAAGGGTGGTATCATGACAGGCATGTTTGTGTAACGATGCACATGCTTGTATATCCAGAGAGCTACGGTGTTGTTGGAACACGCAAGGTGATGCCGAGGAGTGCCGTGCACTTATGAGTTGAGTGACACCTGTCGATAGTACCTAGACAAAAGAGGGAGCAGTGATTATAAACAGCGCACAGAAATGTGTCAGTGAGTCATTCATACTACTACTTTATACTATACTATTCTACTATTCTCATTTCTCATCCAAGCAAATGTTCTGTAGCATTCAACAGAATGATGAATTGTTTAGCAACCAAACATTAACCAAACATTTCCAGTCTATGTACAGTCAATGTATGCTATGCAACTACAGTGTAACAGTATGCCACATGTCGAATGTGTCTATCTATACCACATGTTGCTGAAAACACCAAAAGAATTACATGCCCAGACACCCAAAATAAAACCTTTTCTTTCTTCCTCATTTGTAATGAACCGATAACGGTTAAAGGGAATAGGAATTATTATGATCACCAATCAAAGAAGAATGCTGAAATAGAAATAGTCACACACCACTTGTTTGTTAACAAATTAAAATCTATAACAGGCAATGCTGCATGTGGTGCCAATGAATTTTCACACCCAAACAGCTCAGGTAGGCTAAACGATGAAGAAAAAAAAAAATAGCAACACATGGTGTTTTGCTGTCACAGGTTTGAAAAACAAGTTTTAATAATTGCATGCCAAGACAGATGCCAGTGTGACTGTGACGCGATTCCAAGCAATCATTACATGAAGCCTCTGAGTATATTGCAATAATGTTCCTTGAGATTACCTCTTCTTTAAAGCAAAATTACACTTTGGTAGAGGTTTGGGTTGATGTAAGCAATCAATAGTTGCTCCGTTGATTAGAAATTGATCAAAATTGGGATCATTAATTTACATTGCAATTCAAAGTCACGTTTTAGCACACAAACAAGATGATTTCTCAACTTTTGATTTCTCAAAATCGAACACACACACACACATACACATACACACACACACACACACACACACACACACACACACACACACACACACACACACACACACACACACACACACACACACACACCATATGTATGGCAGCGACGACATCCAGCCACTCAACCCCATTCCTCTACCCCCCCCCCCCCCCCCCTCCCCATTCCCAATACCCCTGTCTGGCTGTGTGTCTAGTCTATCTATGGGTCTCTCTCTCTCTCTCCCCCCGCTCCCTCACCACTATATCCCACCACTGCCATCTGGTGTTGTCAATCTGCAGCAGAGCTCATTATCATACAAAGTGCGTGTGAGGTTCACCTGGGGACAGCGGCGCCTGCCTGGCTGCGGACTCCACCATGGCGACCCGACGGCGTGCTGCTCTGTGCTGGTGGGGCACTCCGCCCCGACAGCCTCGCCACATCCCGACGGCGTGCTGCTCTGTGCTGGTGGGGCACTCCCGCCCCCCGACAGCCTCGCCACAGGTGAGGGCGGGAACAGAGCTATTATAAGGCAGGCGGTGCACGGTCTCAAACGTTTTCATCATGTCAAGGACACCACAAATTGATTTGTCTTTGGCCACGGATCCCTCGTCTGAAAAAAATGTCTTGTTGTGCCACGGATCACTGTAAGAGATTTGAAAATGTTTCAAGGGTTTTCAGATGTCAAAATAGCAGATGTACAAGCTCACAACGTATCACATTGTGACAATGTGAATAATAGCTGAAGTATATAATAAGGTTAGTGGTCAAACTGATTTTGATGCTATCTACAAATTCACCAAAGCCGTGCGTGCGTGCGTGCGTGCGTGCGTGCGTGCGTGCGTGCGTGCGTGCGTGCGTGCGTATTTCGGGTGGTGTACGACCGAAGGACCTTTAACTGTCCCATATGAAAGCAGTGTCACG